>NC_134796.1:10953326-10955826 GCF_046742065.1 Oratosquilla oratoria | reverse complement strand
GGTACTATATTTGCTTTTTTCCAATCTTCTGGAACTTTTCCTTCTTTTAAGGAACTGCTTATTATGCTATGTATTTTGTCTGCCAGTTCATTCCTGCATTCTTTCAGAATCCAGTTTGCTATTTCATCTGGCCCATGCGATTTTCTGACATCAAAATTACCCAAGTGTGTCAATATTTCATTCTTTGTTACTTCTATTTCTTCCATAGGGGGGACTTTTTCTTTCCACTCAATCTCTTCAGGTTGTATATTTTCCCTTGTAAACACTGATTTAAAATGTTTGTTCATAATTTCTGCCATTTCCATTTCCTCAGTGTATTCAACTCCTCCTTGTCTTAATTTCTCTAAGTCTTGTTTGTTTTTCAGTTTATTGTTTACAAATCTGTAGAATAGTTTTGGTTGATCTTTACACTTTTCTATAACATCTTTTTCATATTTTCTTTTTTCCTCTCTGCACTTTTGTACATATTCATTTCTATAACCAGTATATATTTTCCATTTTTCAGGTCTTCTGTCTTTTTTCCATCTGTTCCAGGCTTTGTCTCTTTTGTCCTTTAACTCCCTACAACTTTTGTTGTACCAGCATTTTACATATTCTTTTTCTTGTTTTTGTCTTGGGACATACTTTTCCACTCCTTTTTTGTAAATTTTTGTCAAAATATTCCATTTCTCTTCCACTGATGTTTCTTCTTTGTATATTTCTTCCCAGTTTTCTTGTTGGAAGAATTCTCTTATTTTCATCAAAGTTTGTTTTTTCATACATCATTCTTCCTTTTCTATATTGTTCATTTCTTTTCATATATTTTTCTTCATTAAGTTCCAGTTCAATCAATATGTGGTCACTTTTACCTATTGGTGTTTTATATTCAATCTTGTCTACTATTCTAGGTTCAGATGTAATTATTAAGTCTAGCCTCGATGGTTCTTCTTCATTTCTATACCTAGTGTTCTCTTGTATCCATTGTGTCATTGAATGGTCAGTAATCATCTCAAGTAGAGCATTTCCCCATGAGTCATCACCACTCTTTACTGTCATTTCTTCCCAGCAGATTTCTTTGCAATTAAAGTCGCCCATCATAACTATTCTTCCTCCGTCTTCCATTATTTTAGTTAATGCTATCTTTGTGTCCTCTAACATACTTTTATGTTCACTCTCCTCCCATGAGGCTGTTTTCGGAGGCACATAATTGATCACAAATTTTCTGCTCTTCTTATCTCGGTCTTCCACTTCTATCATAATCATCTCTACTGTATTCTTTCCATATATGACACCTTTCACGTTTATATCCTTCTTAGTCAGGAACATAACTCCACCCCCTTGTTTTTTCTCTCTGTTTCTAATCCAATAATTGTATGTATCATGTCCTACACTGTTGGGTGGTAGTGGGCCTTTTAATTTTGTTTCTACAATTCCCATTATGTCCGGTTCTTTTTCTTTCAAATAATCATTCAGTTCATTCAATCCTGTTATCAATCCATCTATATTTGTGTAAGACACTCTTAGTTTTCTGCCACTTCCATTGTATTCTCTGTTTCCCTTATGTTTTTCTTTAGTATGTCGAACTGCTTTATTTTCATGTTCACTACTCTCCAATAGAATCTCTCTTTCTCTGACTCCGTTCTTTCCTCGTTTTTTGCCTTAGCTTCAATTCTTTTCTGCTTTTCTGCCTCTCTTTCCTCCTTATTCATTTCTCTTTTTATCCATACCTTTTTATATTGATCATTTGTTGCTAGTTTCCCTGTCTTGGATAGAATTTTCTCTGCTGTTGTTTGTGACCTGAATTTAATCTTAATTGGTCTGGTCTTATCTGTACTATATTTTCCGAGTCTGAATTTTTCCTCAATTTCCTTTATAATTTCTGGTTCATCTTCCTGGACTAATTTTAATAAACTGCTTACTCTTTCATTTTCCTCCTTGATTCTTGCGGTTCTATCTGGGTTATGTTTCTCTTCCATTCCTAATATAATTATACATTTCTTTTTGTCAGCTAATTCTCTTACTATATTCTCCTTCTGTCTCATCACTTTAATAACTGAGTCTTCATTATGTTCTTTCAATTGCTGTTTGACTATGTCAGTGAATGAAACCTTATTCCCTTCTTGAGTTATTCTCCAATTTTTAGCTTCTGTAGCTATTTTCTCTCTGTTTTCATTACTATTCTTCTTCAATTTCTCATTCTCCTCCTTTACATTTCCTAACTGTCTTTTTAGGTCCTCTATTTCTTCAGTTAAGTTTCTGTTAGCCTTCTCTAGTTGTTCCAACCTTTCAATTCTTTGGAAAATGGAGTCTACGTTACCTAACTTACGCTCCAAGTCCTCGATCACCTTATCAACTCTCTCCTCTAGTCTTATCAGTCGGGGGGGGGGGGTTGTGTCCCCCCCACCCTCTTTAAATCCCTGGAACATATTCTCGTCACTTTCTTCTGTATTGCTCCTCTCTATACTTCTAATCTTTACATTTTTATTTGCCATTTCGTCATCACTGAGCTGGTCCGGTGGTC
>NC_134796.1:10935826-10938326 GCF_046742065.1 Oratosquilla oratoria | reverse complement strand
TAATACGTGCTAGACTCTAGTGATTAGATCCTGACGTACAACGACAGCTACAAAGGAAATAAAGAACCTGACAAAAGAAGAGAACATCTTGCACCTGACCAACGGCAACACACACATCACAGGTGAGGAGGCGGGCGAGTAACACTTTGTAGCAAAAAATAAGCCTTGAAGTAAGAATAACTGGGACGGTCAGACTAACATTTCCAAGTAGAGGTTTCCAGTAATTGGATATGGAAATCTATGTACGTTCGATTCTTCAACGAAATATTGTTCTTGGTCTACAAAAGTAGAAGAGTTAAACGGGACCTACTTGGTTACATATTTTCTTTTTTCCTTTTTTTCTGCTGCCATACTATTCTATTTTTCTTCTGAACATCCGGTTATAAATTCTTTCTTCCATACCGGATAGCATTATCTTTTATTCAGCCAGGAAGGAGCTTTATATATATATTTGTTCATTTTCCGCCTACATAACGTACATTTCCGTTAGGACGCCTTGCGTGAATATAATTAACTAAGTTTGATTGGATAAAGTATGGTATCAACAAATCTTTGTTGTTGGTGTTTCTATTGTTTATTAATAAAGACATCATCATCATTATCACCACCACAACCATCATCATCATTATCATCATCATCATCATTACCACCACAACCATCATCATCATCATTACCACCACAACCATCATCATCATCATCATCATCACCATCATCATCATCATCATCATCACAACCATCATCATCATCATCATCATCACCATCATCATCATCATCATCATCACAACCATCATCATCACCATTATCATTATCATCATCATTATTATTTCAATTATTATTATCATTGTTGTTATTGTTATTGTTATTATTATTGTTATTGTTATTATTATTATTGTTATTATTATTATTATCATTATTATTATAATAATAGGAGGGCAGACGTGAAATGGGGTAAGAGTATGACAGAAAATTTTGAAAGTAGTAAAAAGATGTTTTGGAAAGAAATTAAGAGAGGAGAAGAATTAAGTACAAAAGAAAAGGTAAAAGGTGCAGATGGAGTGATAATGGAAGAGAAGGCAGTGAGAGGAAGGTGGGCAGAGTATTTTAGGGAGTTGCTAAATGTGAAGGAGGATAGGGAGGGAAAGGTAGTCGCAGGGGAAATGCTAAGAAAATGACCGTGATGAGTGAGGAAAATAGAGGAGAAATAAGGAAGGATGAAGTGAAGATAGTTAAGATGATGAGAGCAGGTAAGGCACCTGATCTGGATGGATGTCATGCAGAATGTCTGAAAAAAGGAGGTACAGTGATGGTGGACTGGCTGGTGAGGTTATTTAATGTTTGAGAGAGGGTAGAGTACCGGAGGACTGGAGGAGTGCTTGTATAGTTCCCTTTACAAGGGAAAGGGGTACAAGTGTGAGTGTAATAGTTTCAGAGGGAACAGCTTGTTAAGTGTAGTTGGGAAGGCTTATGAGAGGGTCTTGATTGAGAGGATTAGGAGAGGAACAGAGGGAGTAATTGGTGAGGAACAGTATGGGTTTAGAACAGGTTGCGTAAATCAGAGATTTGTGGTAAGACAGATATTTGAGAAAAATTTAGGAAAAGGGAAGGATGTTTTTTTTGGGGGGGCTTTTATGGATTTGGAAAAGGCTTATGATAGGGTAGACAGGAAGGCACTGTGGGAGGGTTTGCAGATATACGCGATAGGAGGAAAGCTTTTAGGAACTGTCAAGAGTTTTTACGAGAGTAGTAGAGCATGTGTTAGGATTAGAAAGGGGGAGAGTGAGTGGTTCGAGATAAAGGTGGAACTTTGTCAGGGATGTGTTATGTCACCCTGGCTGTTCAATTTATAATGGGGTGGTGCGAGAGGTAAATGCAAGGGTAGTGGGTCAGGGATTGGAGATGGTTAAAGAAAATGGAGAAAAGTTGGAGATAAACCAGCTGGTGTTTGCGGATGACACTGCGCTTGTGGCAGGATCAGAGGAGGGATTGAGAAAGTTAGTAACAGAGTTTGGGAAAGTGTGTGAAAGAAGGAAGTTGAAGATGAATATGGGTAAAAGTAAGGTGATGAGATGTACAAGGGGTGAAAGTGGCAGCAGGATGGAAGTGAGTATTAAGGGAAAAAGACTGGAGGAAGTGGATAGCTTTAGATACTTGGGTGCGAATGTGGCAGGAAAGGGAAGAGTAGGGGTGGAGGTAGAATGTAGATTGAGAGAAGCGAGTAAATGCCTTGGTGGATTAAAAAGTGTAATGAGAAATAGACATTTGGGAATAGATGCTAAGAGGAGATTATATGAAGGAGTGATTGTGCCGACAGCACTGTATGGGGCAGAAACATGGAACATAAGAGAGGAGTTTGAATGTGTTTGAGATGAGGTGTCTGAGAAGTATGATAGGGGTTACTAGGCTGGATAGAGTGAGAAATGAGGAGGTGAGGAGGAGAACGGGGGTGGAAAGGGAGCTGGGAGATCGGGTGGATGAAAGAGTATTGGGATGGTTTGGATAC
>NC_134796.1:10913326-10930826 GCF_046742065.1 Oratosquilla oratoria | reverse complement strand
GCGACAGGACATAATTTGGACGACGGACCATTTCATTATCTTCTCGTTGTCTTCGTCTTGTTTTCCTCCTTGCCGTCCTCCACCTCGTTTTCCTCCTCGCCCATCTCTTCGCTCACCTCGCCCTTCTCCTTTTCCTCCTCCTCTTCTTCCTCCCCCTCCTCGTCCTTGTCATTGTTCTCCATCCCATTTCTCCTCCTCTTTCTTCTTCTGCCTTTTGACCTACCAGCTTCATCTATCGTGAATGAGTCTCCTTTCGCTCGGAGGATCTTCCTGCAGAAAAGGAACCCGAACTCCTGGCTTGGTCTGGGACAGGGGAGAACCTGCCTCGTGGTGTCTCCCACGGGCGATTACATGCGTCCACTGACATACTTAGAAGGCCCAGCGCCAGCCTTTCCGTATAGGCAGCCTACTTACATGGTGTAATTAGCGGTAATGTAGGTTTGCCTGTTGTGATAGTGTCGACCCAGCGCAAGAGTACCGCGGACGGTATGGTATGCTGCCTTGTGGCCGGTGGGCATCGTTAGGGCCCAATTTATTGTGTGATGTACTGTGCGTATGTGTACTTCATTGTATAGATTTAATATGTATGTATAGTTTTGTTTGTATGTGCCCTGCACGCGTATATGCATTCAGGCACATGGGCGCGCGCATAAACACATGCGCTCACGCACACACACACACACACACACACACACACACACACACACATATATATATATATATATATATATATATATATGTATATATATATGTATATATATGTATGTATCAAACTGGAACATTACATTAATTCAAAATTTGATATAATTGAAAATTAATTATATAGACCAAATTGGAACCATGCATGCATTTGAAGCTAAGTATGATCGATTAGAGAGTAGGAAGCGGGACTTTACAAGCATTGCTCCTTTCCTTTGTACTACAATTAGGTAAATCAGGTAAAACATACAGACACACACGCACGGAAGAAGTTGTGCGGGCGCGCGCGCGCGTGTGTGTGTGTGTGTGTGTATGCAAGGCCATAGTATTGCCCATAGATCGGGCTATATTTGAGCTCTGAGATCTCATTCGGGAAGGTAACAGCCGTCAATCACGAGTCCAACACGTGATCCAAGGCCTTGATGAATTACACTCACACCCACATATACTAAAATGTACAGATGTGTGTGTACGTTTTCGGAAGTGTGTGCATGAGGGTATGTGCACATTTGTGTGTACCTCGGCGACAGAGAACCTGGTGGCGCCAACCGACGTACAGTACAGTACAACGGGGTGACGAAGCCACAGCACTATACGCGCGGACCAAGGGCCGCGGTCGCCGCAAAGTCCAGCGGACAATTGAGCAGCGAGTTCGAATGAAGGGAGGAGGAGGAAGAGTAGGGGGAAGGAGGAGGAGGAGAAAGATGAGTAAGAGGAGGAAGAGTAGGGTAGGAGGAGAATGAGAAAGGGAAGTAGGAGGAGGAAGAGAAAGGGGAAAAGAAGAGGAGGAAGAGTAGGGGGAAGGAGGAGGAAGAGAAAGGGGAAAAGAAGGAGGAGTAAGGGAAAGGGGAATAGGAGGAGGAAAAGAAAAGGGATTAGGAGGAAGATAGGAGGGGGAGGAAAAGAAAATGAGGTAGGAAGAGGAGGTACGGAATGAAGAGGAAAAGGAAGAAGGTGAAGATAAAGAAAAAGAGGTATTAGGAGGAGGAGGAAGGCGAAGAAGAATAAGAAGAGAAAAAAAGAAGGTTATGAGGAGTGTGGAGTAATGGGAGAAAGAGGAGGGGGACGAGGAGGAGGAGGAAGAGGAGAAAACCTGGAACGACGAGCGGTACTTTTGTGAGTAGTATGCAGTCAGACTTGGTGAGATGTGGTCTTCAGTCAAGTTGTCAATGTTGGAATTATGTGCACAATTGGATTTGGGCACTGTTGTGGCTGGTGTCATTTTTGGTTGTTAGTGTCTTGGCTTACATAATATATATACGATTTTAATTACCCTAGTATAGCCTGATTATCTATTTTGTATTATAATTCCATGAGATCCAACAAAATGCTTTTTATGACAAACTAAGAAGATATCAAACAGCGTAGTACTTGGAAATGAATCAGAATATATATGCGTATAGAAGAGTAAACTAACAGGGTCTTGAAAAGGGCACTACTGTGCACGTAAGGCAAAGGTGCTATGCGCAGGAGCCTTGAAAAGGAAGAAAAGAAAATTGTTGTCTTTGTTTTCTCAGCCTTGTGAAACGCTTTCACAGATTTCGTGCTGGTCTCCATAGTAGCACCTCCTTCATCCTGGGATCAAACCTCGTCATGAATTGGAATATCAGTCTTTCTGGGTGACTTTAGGTCAAGAATCTGTTCTTTCAAAAACACACACACACACACACACACACATCTGTTTGCAGATGTGAAATGGGGTAAGAGTATGACAGAAAATTTGATAAGTAATAAAAATATGTTTTGGAAAAAATTAAGAGGAGGAGGAGGCGAATCAAGTAGAAAAGAAAAGGTAAAAGGTGTAGATGGAGAGATGATAATGGAAGAGAAGGCAGTAAGAGGAAGATGGGCAGAATATTTTAGGGAGTTGCTAAATGTGAAGGAGGATAGGGAGGGAAAGGTAGTTGCAGTGGGAAGTGCTAAGAAAATTACCGTGATGAGTGAGGAAAATGAAGGGGAAATAGAGAAAGATGAAGTGAAAGCAGCTGTTAAGATGAGAGCAGGTAAGGCACCTGGTCTGGATGGATGCCATGCAGAATGTCTGAAAAAAGGAGGTACAGTTGTGGTGGACTGGCTGGTGAGGTTATTTAATGTTTGTTTAAGAGAGGGTAGAGTGCCGGAGGACTGGAGGAGTGCCTGTATAGTTTCACTTTACAAGGGAGAGGGGTGCAAGTGTGAGTGTAGTAGTTTCAGAGGGATCAGCTTGTTGAGTGTAGTTGGGAAGGCCTATGGGAGGGTATTGATTGAGAGGATTAGGAGAGGAACAGAGGGAGTAATTGGTGAGGAACAGTGTGGGTTTAGGACAGATAGGGGTTGTGTGGATCAGATTTTTGTGGTAAGACAGATATGTGAGAAACCTATAGGAAAAGATAAAGATGTTTTTTGGGCTTGTAGCAGGATCTGAGGAGGGATTGAGGAAGTTAGTGACAGAGTTTGAGAAGGTGTGTAAAAGAAGGAAGCTGAATATAAATGTGGGTAAAAGTAAGGTGATGAGATGTACAAGGGGAGAGAGTGGCAGCAGGCTGGAAGTGAGTATTAAGAGAGAGAGACTGGAGGAAGTGGATAGCTTTAGATACTTGGGTGAGAATGTGGCAGGAAAGGGAGGAGTGGAGGTGGAGTTAGAATGTAGATTGAGAGAAGCGAGTAAATGTCTTTGTGGATTAAAAAGTGTAATGAGAAATAGACATTTGGGAATGGATGCTAAGAGGAGAATATATATGAAAGAGTGATTATGCCGACAACATTGTACGGGGCAGAAACATAGAACATAAGAGAGGAAGAGAGAAGGAGTTTGAATATGTTTGAGATGAAATGTCTGAGAAGTATGATAGGGGTTACTAGGCTGGACAGAGTGAGAAATGAGGAGGTGAGGAGAAGAACAGGTGGTAGAAAGGGAGTTGGGAGATTGAGTTGATCAAAGAGTATTAGGATGGTTTGGACAAATGGAAAGAATGAGTGAAAAAAGACTAGTAAAAGAGGTGTGGAAAGCAGATGTGGAAGGAGTGAATATGAGGGGGCGTCCTAGGATGAGATGGATGGATGGGGTAAAAGGGGTTTTGGGGAAGAGGGGAATGTCAGGTGAGGAAGGACGGGAGAGAACAGAAGATAGTGGTGAATGGAAAATGGTCATGTATGGATGATGCTATGATGCGTGACGGGGTGGGGGATAGGGGGTGAGGTATTATGTATAAGAAATAAATTGACGCAGCCCGAGGGGATTTCTCCCCGTCCTCTCCTTTTCTGCATTAGGGGACGGAGAGAGGGGGTCGCCGACTTAATGAAGCGGCCTTACTGTGGATGTACTGTCTTGCGACACTGCTTCTGACCCAGGGTAGTGGACAGGATGTAGGGATGACCCGTCATCCAGGAGGTGCCAAGATGTGAGGGAGGGATGAGGATGGAGGAGAGTGGAGTATGTAGGGGATGGAATGGGTGGGAATGGTTTTTATGCCTTTGTATTTTGGCTACCTCCCGTGTAAACGGGAAAAAGCCTTTGGTATATGAGTATATATATATATATATATATATATAAATATACATATATATATTATATATATACTGTATATACATATGCATATATATATATATATATATGTGTGTATATATATATATATATACATATATATACATATATATATATATATATATATATATATATATATATGTATATACTGTATGGAGTGTGTACGGCTTGACCGTGTCATGGGAAAGAAAGGAAACGTTCAGCTGTACTGCTACATGCTCTCGCCCTGTTTCAAGCTACCCTATCTTTCCTCGCCTGCTCTCCTTCTCTCCTTCTCCTCTCGCCTCTTGCTCCCCTTTTCCTATCCCTTCCACTTCCTTTCCTCCCACCTCCCCTTTTGTCTTTCGAGCAATTTTACATTCGCGCACAATCACCTTTTTAGTTTTTGTTTTATTTAATTTTTTGTTTACCTGTATATTGCATTATTTTTCACTTACTTGCTTATCTACTTACGTATTTGCCTGTGGAACGAAAACATTAGTTGTAGTTGACAGGTGCTCATGGTAACGCATCTAGCCAGAAGACCAAACGTTCAGAAAAAAAGAAAAAAGAAAAGAAAAGAAAAAACGTTCCGGTGCTGGAAGGACACAGACGACATGCGCTGGTCCAGGGTCTGACCCCCCCCCCCATCCACCCACCCACCCCGCGCCGCCGCCACATTACGAAATCCTGTACCGTTAGACTGCGCAGCTGTGTAAGCCATGCATCATGTCTGCGCACACATGAAGTTCCGTGCATCAATCCGGGGCAGCACATTGGTCGTCTAGAGGCCATCTTCGCTCCCATTGACGCGTCTTATACGCCGTAACTACTCCTGAACAGTGAATATGTTATGTGGTGGACATAAACTGACAGTAAATTTTACCGACATATTTCATAAGAGGAAGAACAAACATGTAGTCATTATTTTTACAACCGGAGAAAAGTAAGGCTCCTCAATCCTACGTTTTCTTTTGAAAGTTTGTGATGTCACAAATTTCTGTTTCTAGACATCCTTTTAGACACCACAACAAAAAACAAGCTTCATAACGCCTTCTATATTTACTTAGATTTATTTTCTTTCTTCCGTGATTTTGATTTAGCTTGTTCAGATAGACAATATAAAAGTAATATATCGTTTTATGAGTGGGGCTGATGGTGAGAAAAACTCGGAATGAAGCAGAACGGTCCTCGCTAAATTGCCTGGAAGAACAGGTCCTACCGAGGTGCGCACAAAGACAAAAAGTTCTTCTGGTTCGTCGCGTATTTTTCTTTCTGCCAATTCCACTCACTTGTCTTGTTCGCGCAAAACCATCATTAGGCGCGGATACAAGGGGGGGGGGGCAGTCACCCCACCCCCCAACGCCCCGAGTATGGTACACTCATCTCGAGTTTGATTTTCCGTAGATAAACACTTTTTTAGTGCGAATTTATGATTTGAATTATATTTGTGAATTATATATGATTGTACATACAATTACGAGCAAAACATACTTAGGTTTCTGGGCCAATCTCCAAGCCAACAGCATTATTCTTGGGGTTAAATATCGGCGTGTTTCAAGTATCGGTTATCGCTTATCGATTTGCCCTCCCCAACATCATTCATGTTTGTCTTGCTGACCAAGGAAAGCGAGGGCGTAGAGGGTGCCTTGAGGTCTCTGGGGCTCAGTATAGTTATAGAAAGATAAAAAGTTTACGTCTGGAGTGTTTATCTTTGACTCGTATCGTCACCTTTGCCCTGCGTGCTTTGGCATCCGGAGCAAGTGGTGGCCACTAGTGGTCGTACGATTAGGAGAATAACGCAGGGTGGGGGGGAGGGAAAGTCATCGTACTAACGAGGTAGAAACCAAACCGAATGGGTCACATTGCCTACAGGATTGAACATGAGAAAAAAATAGATTGCTAATAAGAATATACTTTCTGAATGTGAACGAAAAAAAAAGAAACGTCATTCTTAATAATGATAAATATATTTTTGGTCCATTTCGGTCTGGTTGCTGTCCTTCAGAAAGAGAGCGAGAGAGAGTGAGCGAGCGTTGCGAGGTTCACCGTAAAAAATATTTTATGCTAAGAGATTAAGAAATTAATCGAGCCATAAACTCCGTTAGATCTAGGATTCAGTCCTTCTCTGCCTTAACAATCTAAAATCCATAAACTACGTCACCTTATTAAAGCTGCAAGTGAAAATAAGTTGGCGCAAAAAGATAAAGGAACTAAAAATGCATAGAAAAGTGGATCAAATCAATTATCTGACCATTTAACATTGTTTATAAAACAAGCACATGAACAACATTATGGAAACACTTTCTTAGTCTTGCCATGAACCAAATGGTCTCCACTTTTTCATTTCACACTATACTATATGCTATAGGTATTAATTAGCTTATGCTGGAATTGAATTATTTATCCTAAATTTAAAAAGAATCAAAAGTACAAGGAAAGAGGCAGTGAAACCTTGTCACATGTATTTTATTAATCCATTCAAAATATTCAACCAGGCGTCACGCTTAATAGATTTTGTTTTAACTAGCGTCAGTCGATTCTATTTAGCAAATGGGATGTCCCACTTCCCATCGTGATTGGAACCCTAAATTGAAAAAAATATATATTTCTTGAAGAAAAATTCAGGACATGACAAAAATTGTATCAAAAGAAATAGTTTTATTTTTTCTTATATGGAAACTACAAACAGTACAAAAGATTTTAAACCATTTAAGAATTTTTATAACGCAAATATCATTTTTATTTTTCATTATTTTTATTACTTTTCTGTACATTATTTATCTTACAGTAAAATGCGTTTTATTACAAAAAACATATCAAATACACATCAACAAAAACTACATCTACTTAGTCGAAAACTCAGGATGGGTCAAGTGTTTGTGACCTCAACTTTGCTATTTGCATTTCCAAACCGGAACTGCTTAATGTTTGCTTTCAGTAACCCCATTTAGGCGACCAGTACATCTTGTACGTGGAACTACACTTCTACTCTCCCGTCTCTGTTGGCGCCACGTGTAGTTCCAGTTCTAAGACGAATATCGGTGATGTTACAACTGACGATGACTCGTTGACAACAAAAGTCTTACCGTGACGCCTGATGGGAAGAGTAACATATGCTTACTTGCCGAAAGCATGGAAATCCTTGTTCCTCAGAAGTGCTTTGACAAAAAAAAAATTAACCACTACCCTACTTTCGTTTGGTCTGAGCGTATAGACAAAAAAGACAATAAGTAGATAAATAAATAAATTAATAAATAAAGAAATATAAACAAACAAAATCTCACTTATCGAGGTGATTGATATTGGGAAAAAAGTTGTAATATTAAAGTACAAATTCTGTATGTAGAATTCTATTGTTTGGGTTTTGAGGAACATGCTTGTCATGGAAACTTTCTGCTAAGAATATTCCAACTACTGACAAAGTGTTACAGTGTTTTCCTCCCTGTGACCATATGTCACTACCGGTAGCTCACTTAATAACTAGGAAGTCGTGCCAGTGGTCTTCCGTTTCCTGATAATCATGGATTTGATTTTATTTAATTTTATTCGGATTCAATCATACATACAATAAAATACAATACAGGTAAGACTCGTATTATATATTGTAAATACAATTGTACATCCGAGGATGGCACAGAAAGTCAAAAGACTTATTTCCACTGTGGTCCTCCAAAAGATATATTTTACCTGTCCGCCGTGGTTTGGCATCATTATTGCAGTCACTCAAGTAAAGCACTGAAGATGAGGAGGATGGTGATATTAGGATCACTCAAGTAAAGCGATGAGGAGGATGGCGATATGGATGATGATGAGAAAGATAAGGACGACGACGATGATGATCTTCCCATAGTCTCTGTGTCAGGGTCATGTTTACGTTATTTGTTGAGGGTGAATACTTCGTCTAGATTCCTGAAGGACGTTCCATCGAAATGTTGATATGCTAAATTCCATTGAAATCTCCCTTGATTCCATGCATGATGTTTTCCTCAGTTGAGCGGTCACGACATTTCAGAAAGTATAGACCATAAAGTTAATAATCGATTATATCAAAGATGAAGTTTGGCGCCTTCAGAGTGCAAGAAGATCCCTTCAGCAGAATGAAATTGTCTGACTTTTTTTTTTGTCTAAAGATTAAATTGAAATACCCGGTTATTATATTTTTTCAATGAAAATAAAAAATATATAGAATGGAAACAGGAGACGGTAGAGAAGTACTCTGTTGATAAAACGTCATCATGTTGATTTAAATTTTGTAGTGAAGACGGTGAAAAGGTTGAGAATACAAGTAACATACAGTGATTTGTCCTGAATAAGCAGTGTATCTGAGAATAAAGATCTCTATCAGTGCACTTATTATTGAGTGATACAATAACATACATTCTCCACAGTGCCCTACATCTTATATACCTGGCGACCGCTGTTTTGCATAAACCAGTTATTAAGTCGCCTCTAGAGGGGGACTGGTAGCAGCTGTCGGGGTTTTGTCCGCCCTCAATAAGGCAACGTAGCTCATTCCCGTCGCCCAGGCATAGTGTCTGCCAGATATGGCCCCCACCATCCTCACTCCACTCACTCGTCACTCACGTGGAAATCATCACTCACATGGTTTTTGTATATCACGATCACATCACTGAATGATCACGATCTTACGGTTTAAGTAAAAGCAGCAACGACTGCAACAGCACTGTAGGAGAGAGGCCAAACGCAGAGTATAGGATCTAATATATTTAACGTTTCGCCTGAAGAAGCCCTGCTGGGCGAAACGTTAAATAGATTGGATCCCACACTTTGCGTTTGGCCTCTCTCCTACAATCTTACGGTTTGTTTATGTCAGCACACGCAAGGAACTCAAACTTGTTTCATATCTATCGACTTTCCACCATGCGCCGTCCATGACGCGGCATCATGCTCTCAAAGCATGGGTATCTATGGAAGCCTTCACACGTGGTCGTGGTTGTGACGTTTGAAAGCGGCCATAGGCACTCGTGTTTATTTGAGTACACGACATCGTGTCGTGGATGGTGCACGGCGAAAAGTCGATACGCGTGAAATGAGCCTCACACTGCTCGTTTCATTTGTAGTTCCCAGCAGTCCATTCATACGCGTTGTATATTCACAAATACACTCACACCAACCCTTGATTTTTGCGTTCGTGGTGACATAAATAAAATATTAACAAAATCAAAATATTAAAAGAATAAATTTATTTCTGTGCCTTTGTATGAACCTTGACGTTATCCCAAAAATGCCGTTGTTAAGGAAGATGAATGTACATTCGTCACAGGAAACCCACATACATTTTTATGACAAGTACTCGACAGTGATCCGCCTTGAAACAGGCGAGGTAACTGACACGGGAAACGATGTATTCGGTTCTCTTCCGTGCTTGTCGTCCGGGACCCATCATGAGCCTTATTTCAGTGTCACACTATGCGGCGGCGCCGTATGCCGCCAGACGATGAACAAATTCAATTAGGTTGATAAAATCACCTGTCGACAGTGGCCAGAACTTGATCTAACGACCACCATCTCTTCATAATTAAAATTTTATTATAACCTTTCGAGTCTAATGACTCACAAAGGAGGCTTTGGTATAGCCAAGAACAAGCCACAACGGCGGTGCTGGACAGTATGACACCGACGTAAGAGACTTCTGTCGTTCTCCCCTTCTGTTCCACGATATCCAGGCGGAACTTCGCTCCTTTCACTGTGTTGTACCTCTGTCCTTCGTTGTATCTTCCGCCAGGCTATTTCATTCAGCTTAGGAAAAATTTCTCCCACAACGAAATGGTTCAAATATATACTAGAGGGTACAGAGCTTAGAAAGTATGGTTTTAGAATATATCCCCAATCTTGTAATATCTATATAATAGTGATATTTCGCTCAAATAGACCAACACACTAGCGTACATAAATCTAAAAGCCCCACCAAAACACGCATTTGAGTGATTTTAGCTTAGCTTTAATAAATTATCTATTCTATAAGTGCCCAAGTTGGCATCCCATTGACAGAGACCACTTTCAGAAATATATTCTGGCTAATGGCAAAGCAATTGGTTTAATTGGCTCATTGGTTTTATGACGTAATAGAAATATATAAATAAACCTCCATTTGTCCTAGAACTTGGTTCCTTCGTCGCGAGAGAGAAAGAAAAATCTCCAAATGCTTATAAATGAAACTGTCAGCGTTCAGAGGTGCCTCCACGCTGAATAATATCGTCTTGCGTTAATTAGAACAAGTGCTCCTCCACGCCGAATAATATCGTCTTGCGTTAACTGGAACAAGATATCAAAAGGAAGATTACTAGGCTTTCGTGGGTTTATGTATAAAGATGTTTAGTAGTTACACTAGAATGGCTCTTGAAGGAGACACGAGGAAATGTGAAAACGTAACGTGAACATCGAGCGTCCTCATGCATCATCGAAGATCCCTTTACCGTATCACTGGTTTTTATCACTCGCTTATAACTTATATTTTATTTCAGCTTATTTTAGTCTACTTTATCTTATTGTGTTGTGTTTATCTATTTATCAATTTATCTATTTCGTGTTTTTTTTCTCTTGTAGTGGGACTACGTCTTTTTTTAGATAAAATGTGAAGTTTCATGAGTCCTCTAATGTAATCCAACCAATGGAATTGATGAAAGGGTCAGTTTTCAAGTTATCGCGTAGTCTTCGTGTCATCAAACGAATCACGACAATCCGTTAGGAAGAAGTGATTGGACAGATGAAAATCGGATGTTTAAATCTAGCTGTGGAGTTTCTGACCTCCAGAGGATTTTTTTTTCATGACATCCTTGTTCACGAATGCAGAAGTCATCTCAGATTGATTGTCTGATTGTAGGTAACCACAGAGAGAAACTACGAAGGTAAATCACTTGATGGCAAAAATAAAACTCCGTATCAGTGTTAAGATTCCTCAATTACATGCATGATACATACATATATATATATATATAAAAACACTAGAGTGTGTTCACAAATGCGTAAAAAACCACTAGGAAAAAGTAAACTAACGAAGCAGAGCGCTTTCGTGTAATTACATCTTCAGTGCAGATACAAAGAAGGAATTGAATTCCTTCTTGGTATCTGCACTGAAGATGTAATTACACGACAGCGCTCTGCTTCGTTATTTTACTTTTTCCTAGTGGTTTTTTATGCATATATATATGTGTATATATATATATATATATATATATATATATATATATATATATATATACACTCGCCCTCTTTGTAGACCACAAGGTCTCTTGGTGGTTTGTCTCTTTGTCTTGATTCGTAGAATAAATGTGGTTTTTATAGATTAACATCTATCTTTCATCCTTGAACCTACGATGTATACAGACAAATGCGTCTGGATGAGCTATGTGTATGGTGTGCCAGATATTTATTGTATCCGTTCTTTTGTCCGATGCCACTAAAAATTCCCCTCTTAGACAGAGATATGAATGGCTGAATTTATTTTCCATACAGCCACTATCACCATCATTACCACCACCATAATCACCATCGCCATCATCACTACCATCACCACTACTTCTGATACTATTACTGCTATTACTACTCTTACCTGTTGTGATGATATGAAAAGGGTGAGGAGGACGAGTAAGAAGATTTGATTATAGATAAATTCTATGTACATGCAAGTGCAATTATATAACTGAGGAGGATAGAGAAGACCAACAAAGATAATATCAAGGAATGGTACTTGTTGATGCAATCACTGAGTAATAATGTTGGACCTGAGAATAAGGATTGTGATGGATTATATAAGTACCGGGCAGGAAGAGAGGGACGAGGCTACAGAAAACAAAAGAACAACTACTGCATTACGATTAGATTACTATCTATGCAGCGTTATTTTCCAGTTGGAATTTGATATCACTGTCGTGACTTATAAAGACAATGCAATCCCATGTAGATGTTTTGCTTGTCTTGCATGGTCACATGTGTCTGTGAATTTATGATTCTGAGATTATGATCTGTAGAAGGAGAGGGACGAGGCTACAGATAACAAAAGAGCAACTACTGCGTTACGATTAAATTACTAGCTATGCAGCGTTACTTTCCAGTTGGAATTTGATATCACTGTCGTGACTTCTAAAGACAATGCAATCCCATGTAGACGTTTTGCTTGTCCTGCATGGTCACATGTGTCCGTGAATTTATGATTCTAAGATTATGGTCTGTAGGAGAAAAAGCAGACTAGAGAACAATTTAAATGAGTGTTTGTGACATGTATAGAACTGAACCTTCATAAAGTCGACATATATTGTTCTTTCCGTGTTCTCGACATACAGTTGAAAAAACAAATTCTCCAATATTTTGTATTTTCCAGTCATGTGGCAATGAAGAAAACGATAGCCATTTGTGTCGGTGAAAGAACCAAAATGATTCTCATATTTACCCAAGACTAACGTTTGCTCGTTTTCTAACAGTAATCGATAACTTGAATCGATTTGAACTTTTACGAATGTCAAGGAACTTGCTCCCTTCAAGAGTATGTCAACACCAACGCAACGACATGGATCATCATAGCCCCGACGTCAGGGTGCTTGGGTCGTTTTCTGAGGATCTTCGCCTCGTCTCTCGTTGGGGACGCGAGGCAAAGGTCACAATTAAATCTCACCTCAGCGTTTCCCATTTGGACTTGCTACGGCGGCCTAATATATGTTTGGTGACCATTGTCCACCAAGGAATCACGACTCAAGCAAGCGGCAGTCGAAGTAGTGACACAGATGAGTTGAACATACTCGTATTAGACGAAATCATGGAAGGACATATGCCAGGGATATACTGTATGTATATACTATATATATATATTATATATATATACAGTATATATATGTATATGTATACATATATATATATATATATATATATGTGTGTGTGTGTGTGTGTGTGTGTGTGTGTGTGTGTGTGTGTGTGTGTATGTGTGTGCGTGCGTGTGTGTGTGTATGTGTGTGTGCGTGTGTGTGTGTGTGTGTGTGTGTGATTCACCATGGTCTTGGTTCAAGTGTTAGACTTGTGATCGACAGCTCTTTCCCTTCCGGAAGAGAGCCCAAACCTCATATTTGTGTGCGTGTGTGTATGTGTGTGTACACATATTCATGTTCAAATGCACGTATATCTGTGTATGCATATACTTATCTACTCGTTGACTCGGTCAAGTCACAGTTATAACGTTCAGGGTGAAGCTGACCAAAGAAGCGTAATTGGTCAAGCGTATGATGTCACGCCTCCTTGGACGCAGTCGTAAGCGTGCGCACTTGGGCTCGAGCAAGCGTGGCAACATGCATTTCAACGTCATTTCGTCCGTAAGTGTACTTATTCTCACTCCACCGTTACTTGGGGCAGGTGTAAGGCGATTCAAGATCTTTTTTCAGTGTTTTCTTTCGGAAGACGTAGATGTCTGCATGGTACATTATGAAAGGATTCAAGATATTTTTTCAGTGTTTTCTTTCGGAAAACGTAGATGTCTGCATGGTGCGTTATGAAAGGATTAATTGATAAGCATGGCTAAAGTGTTTCAGTGTGATCAAATTTGTTGCTAGAATAGACGAAATGTTTTTAATACCGAGGATCCATATGAAAGAAGAAAACATACACTAAGAATGGTTTCAGCAAAATTATTCATCTAGTTTAGCACTCTAACAGAAATTTTCAAATCCCAGCATTACAAGAGTTGAGATACTACGAATGCACACTACCGTAATAAATTTGTCGTATCATATGTGTCTGAAAAGTGGAACATAAGAAAAATAAAAGGATGGGTATTGATGTCTAAAAACACCATATTAAAGACAACTAGAAGACTCAAACTTTGAAAGAAATGAAAACAGATGGAGAAGACATAATGCTGAACTCGAAGAACGAACGAAAGAATAGATAACAGAAATAGTCAGGGCAAGAAGGAGTTGGAAAATACCTAAATACCAAAGCAGGTTATATGCAAGAAAGAACAATAGACTGAGAATAAGCTGGATGGATGGGTTAATGGAAGTGTTAATTACACTCCATGGTTGGAATATGTACAGGATTGCTGTTTTTGTTCCTATGTACTGTAGATTACAGGTGCCTCTGTCTTTACATAGGACCGTGCTATCTGGATTGACTTTTTTAGAAGTGAGAAAACAGAGAAAGGACGTCGGAAGCAAAAAGATGAAAAGGAAAAATGTTATCTGGTAGAAAGGGGATATATTAAAAAAAGACTTAAACTCCATCACCACCGACAGAATAAAAGGAAATATTATCTGAGTTCAAGCTACTGAGTCGGCGGAAATGACGACCGTTTGTTTCAGACATGACGTCGTGTCGTCGACATTTCCCGTCTCGAAGATTTCGACTTAGAATCGAAAGTTCAGACTGAGGACTGGAATTGAATTTGTTTTTTATGGGTGATTGGCTGCGTGATGGATTGTATAGATCGAGTCTTTTGATGAGATTTGTTTAGTCTGGACCCATTAACTGCTTCTTACCAGTATTAGAACTACTAATGCCACTGTTACTATTATCATTATTATTGCATATACCACATAAATGAAATATCAGGCAAAAACAACTTATATACGTAACATTTCTCTTCTCTATCGCATACATATACACATATGTACAGTATACATATACACATACATATTAGCATGTGCAGTATATATATACACATACGTATGCATACACACACACATATATATATATATATTATATATATATGTATATATATATATATATATATATATTATATATATATATATTATATATATATATATTTATATATATATATGTATATATCTATATATATATATATATATATATTATATATATATATATATATATTATATATATATATACACTAGTACATATTATCGTCATATCGTCCCATTACCGTCATATCGATCAATTTCACAAGGATAGAAACGCTAGTAAAAATATATTTCGAAACAACAACAAAACATTCCATTTCCGTCACATCGTCCTGTTACCGTCACACCGTCTCGTTGCGTCACAGCTCTGTCGTCTTCTTTCTTGGCTTTCCTCTTCCGTGATAGCCCCCCTCTCCTTACGTCACAACTACGTCACACTTTCATGCTCACTACTACCTCAATGTGCCGCCTCCGTCACACCTCGTTCAAAAATTCTGCTTCGCTTCAGTTCTGCGTCATCGTGACGTCATAACATTACATTCGTTTGTTTGTTTGTTTGTTTGTTTGTTTGTTTATTTGTGAAACGTTGCCCCGGTCAAAACTCCAAGTATTTTGGGTCATTTAGCTAAAGACAACTCAGTGATATTATTCCTAGTAAAAACGTAAATATATAAATGGTAATAATAATAGTAATAACAGATAAATGCAAACGATGACTAGTAATATCCAAATAATATTATGATAAAAATAGTTAAATTATGAATAGTCAATAAATGATAATTAATAAAACAGGTAATCACTCATGATGAAAGGTAATTCGAATACAATTGAAATTTGCACCTTGGTAACTACCCAAAACAGGAAGTCGTTTTACAACCAATGCTCCACTTTCTGACGTGGCTGAAAGAAAGAAAAAAAACATCAAAATTACACTGATCTCACACCTACAAATAGCCTGTGGACGTCGTGACCATTGTTCATGTGAGCATTCCTTTAAACCTTACACGCAGAAAAAATACGAGATGAATATTTTGTAACGGATAAATTTCTGCTTTAAGTGCGGATGATGTTAAGTATCATTATTATCGTTGAAATAAAAATTGATAAAATTGATCTTCGATGGTATACGTTCATTTTTGTTTATAAATGTATGTTTAGCTTCCGTTGAAGATTTTGGTGTCGCCTGTCATGAGTTAGTTGAAGGATAGATTTTTGTTCTTTACAAATACAAACAGTTTTATATTAAGCTTCTCTTTCTAACAATATATCTCAAGAAACTAGTCCGTCATCCAATTCATTTTCCAAGTTGAATCACAATGGCAAAAGCCGACAAGACTGTGAGAATAAACACCTTGTGAGATCGAAACCTTTATTGGTACTACGTTTCGCTTGTTACAGCTTTTTCAAGTACGAGTGTGTGTCATGTCTGTACTTGAAAAAGCTGTAACAAGCGAAATGTAGTACTAATAAAGGTTTCGATCTCACAAGGTGTTTATTCTCACATTTTCCAAGTTCCAAGAAATCACTACCAAGCATGAACAAAGCATAAACATGAAGACTGTTTACAGTATTTTTTTTAATATGATAATGGCTTTTCGTAGCATAATTAAAGTGTTACGTACAGGCATACATCCGAAATGAATAAAAGACTGCAACAAATACAGTGAATAGGAGAAGGCCTTCATTCTCGTACACTTTCACTTAGGTCTTGATGGCATCTGTAGATCCAGTCTTAAGTTTTTTTTATAGTTTTTATATAATCATTAATTAATGTACCTATTTATCTATATATCAATTTGTGTATTTATCTATTTATTTCTTATTCATTCGTTTATTTTTCTAATTATCTGTATATTTGCCTACCTATGTATTTGTCTATTTATTAATTTCATATTATTTTTGGCAGGTATGTTGATTGCTGGAGAGTATAGGGGGAAGCTTCAGCAGCAGCAGTGGTGGTAAGTCACCATAAATGTATACTCTCTCTCTCTCTCTCTCTCTCTCTCTCTCTCTCTCTCTCTCTCTCTCTCTCTCTCTCTTTCTCTCTCTCTCTCTCTCTCTCTCTCTCTCTCTCTCTTTCTCTCTCTCTCTCTCTCTCTCTCTCTCTCTCTCTCTCTCTCTCTCTCTCTCTCTCTCTCTCTCTCTCTCTCTCTCTCTCTCTCTCTCTCTCTCTCTCTCTCTCTCTCTCTCTCTCTCTCTCTCTCTCTCTCTCTCTCTCTCTCTCTCTCTCTCTCTCTCTCTCTCTCTCTCTCTCTCTCTCTCTCTCTCTCTCTCTCACTCTCTTTCTTTCTCTCCCTCTTTCTCTCTCTCTTTCTCTCTTACTTTCTTTTTCCATCTACTCCTTCTCCCTCTCCCCACTTCACCCCTTTCTTTTTCCCTCCATCCCCGTCTCCCTCTCCCCCTCCTTTTCTGCTGCCCTTTCCGCCTCCCTTTGCCTCTCTTTCTCTTCCTCTTTTTCTCCCTCTCTCTCCCCCTCTCTCTTCCTCCTGCTTCCTCCCTATGTTGAACACGCGCGAATATTATCAAAATAGTGAGCATCTGCGGACGTCGCCACTCAGGCAGACGCTTCACCTCTCAAACGTTCGAAACTTATACAGACGACTGTGCACTCACACGCAAACACACACATAAATATTTGTTCTGTGTCTATAAC
>NC_134796.1:10893326-10903326 GCF_046742065.1 Oratosquilla oratoria | reverse complement strand
ATGTATGTATGCACGTATGTACGTATGAATATATTTATGTGTGTATGTATTTACGTATGTATGCACTTATGTATAATGTACGTTTGAATATATGTATGTGTGTATGTACGTACGTATGTATGTATGCACGTATGTACGTATGAATATATCTATGTGTATTTATTTACGTATGTATACACTTATGTATATATGTACGTATGAATACATGTATGTGTGTATGTACGTATGTATATACGTGTTTATGTATGTACACATATAAGTATGGTTCTTCTGTATGACCGAACAAAAGACACTTTTCCGAAAAGCGAGCTCTCTTTTCCCAACCACCAAGATCGAACAGTGTAGTTTCAGCCTGCCACTGTGCAATTGCTTGTAGTCACTGTTCAAGCCAAGTGGACAATCAGGGAGCTGTGTAGGTAGAAGCTCTGGTAGCCGAGGGTCCGAGGCTGCGCGAGACGTGAAGGAGCGAACGTCGAGGAAGCGGAGGCTGAGCGGGCAAGTAGCATCAACAGCATCGAGCATCGACTGGAGATTCCTACCAACGGCCGCATTGAGGTCACCCGCGTTTCTCCTCCACCTTCTCTTTCTCCTCTTCCTCCTTCTCCTCCTCCTCCTCCTCCACCTTCTCCTCCTCCTCCTCCTCCTCCTCCTCCGCCACCGCCTCCTCTTCCTCCTCCTCCACCTTCTCCTCCTCCACCTTCTCCTCCTCCTCCTTCTCCTCCTCCTCCTCCTCCTTCTCCTTCTCCTCCTCCTCCTTCTCCTCCTCCTCCTTCTCCTCCTCCTCCCCTTCTCCTTCTCCTCCTCCTTTTCCTCCTTACCTTCCTCATCCTTCTTCTCCACTTCCTTCCCTCCTCCTCCTCCCCTTCCCTCCTTTTTCTCCTTCTTTTCCTCATCTTCTTTTTCCTCCCCGTTCCCTTCGTCCTCCACCTCCCCTTCCTCTGCAAATTCCTCCTCCTCCTCCTCCTCACCCACCGGTGTCCTTCACCCATTTCGGCCACCTTCCTTTTTTTCACTCCGTTGTTTTTCTCTATTATGTTTCTTTGCGTCACGTTTGCAGGAAATTAAATTCAAATTACGGATTTGTGTCGCCAAGTTTCTGTTTGTGCCTAGGCATCCCCTCAGACTCCCAAACCGGCCTTTCATGTGTGTGATCACGGATTTTTTTTTTTTCTTTTTTTACACTTCATTGTTAAGCCCCTTTGTTTATTGTTCATTCTCTCCTACCATTAAACATATTTTCTTTTTCGTATTTTGTATTCGTTCTTTTCTTGTTTGTACTTCTCTTGTTTTGTCTTTTAGTCACTGCGCGCTTGGTTCTTCGAACTGTTTCTTTTGTTATTTGTTTTTCTATATGTTTAATGATAGAGTTAGATTTACATTTTTTAACATACTATAGTTTATTGTCCCCATGACCCATAAGCTCGTTCCAAACATGATGGATAATTTTTTTTTTTTTTTTTTAATAGCGGAAAGCTCATCCATGCCAATGATTATTCTAATAGCAATAATTTCTTAAATTTTTCCTTCCCCGCTTCTTTTTTTTAACTTGTTCGAATTATTAGATTAATTTCCTCTTCTCTTGTGATGTGACTCTCCTCCAGACTTTCTGCACGCACGCACACACACACACACACACACACACACACACACACACACACACACACACACACACACACACACACACACATGCACACATGCACACACACATGAATATACATGTTGTCATCATGTTAATCGTTAACTCTCTCTCTCTCTCTCTCTCTCTCTCTCTCTCTCTCTCTCTCTCTCTCTCTCTCTCTCTCTCTCTCTCTCTCTCTCTCTCTCTCTCTCTCTCTCTCTCTCTCTCTCTCTCTCTCTCTCTCTTTCTCTCTCTCTCTCCCTTTTATCACATTTTTTCTCTCGATGTCCCATTCTTACTAACTTAGCAGAAATTTCCTATAATGCTACTGAATCTCGGATTTATAGTTCAACAGATAGCTGCAACCTAATCTTATTTCTTATATATATATATTCTAGAAGTCTAGTTTTGTTAAGAAAAGTGTTCTCTCCCCTAACTCTTTTACTTTGAATCTGATATCATCTAAGTCTAGATAAAGGCATCCAATCCTAGATAAAAAGGATCCAATCCTATTTTCATGTGCCCATGGTCTGGTTGACATGTGCGACACTAAGGTATCTAATACCTTAGTTCGTCCTTCCAGCCTCCTTCCTCGTCTATACCAGCAACCCAGCTCATATCATCTTGTTTTCCTATCTCCCCCTACCCCCCCACCTTATCTTCCATCACATTCACAGTTCCTCCACATCTCCATGTTTCCAACCCCTGATGCTATCCGCTCCCATTCCCCCTCTCTTTCTGCTCTCAGCGCTTACTATCTTGTTCCTCCCATCCCCAACTCTCTCTGCTCCTTCTTCTCCTATCACAACATCCTCATATCTGTGCTCTTGATCTCTCCCCTATCCCCACCTTTTCTCCCTTGTCTCTTCTTCTCTTTCTCGGTCTCCTCTTTCTCCTCCTCTTCCACCTCCTCCTCCTCCTCCTCCTTCTCCACCTCCTCCTTTACCTCCCCTCTTCCTCCTAGTCCTCCTCCTCCTCCTCCTCCTCCTTCTCCTCTTCCTCCTCCTCCTCCTCCACCTCCTCCTCCTCCTCCTCCTCCTCCTCCTCCTCCTCCTCTTCCTCCTCCACCTCCTCCTCCTCTTCCTCCTCCACCTCCTCCTCCTCTTCCTCCTACACTTCCTTCTCCTCCTCCTCCTCCTCAAATTAATATCTTCCCCAGGTCCGTATTATTTCCCACAACCTATTTATTTTGTGACCACCCTTTTCCCAGCAGCCCGTCCTTCGACACAGACTTTCAATTTTCTCCTACACCTACATCCTCCCTTATCGTTATCTCTCCAATCTCATCCCCTCTCTTCGTCACCTCATGACCGTAGGCTCCCTTTTTTTTTTTTTTTTTTTTCTTCCGAATCCCATACCTAATATGTGCCTGGAAGCGGAGCAAGCACCCAACATGTTGGTCGGTTGCATTCCAGAGGTTGAGTGGCCGCTTTTACCTTGAGTTTCCTTGGCGGCGGCGGCGGCGGCGGCGGCGGTGGCGGTGGTCGTCGTCGACGAGTGCTTGAGGCGCTGCAGAGGCCGATCCCTTCTCGTCGAAACTCGTCATCTGTTCAACTCACTCGACGCGCGAGTCAGAAGCTTTCAAGAAAGTCTTGTTCACTCGAGGCCACGAACTCCCTCAAGCCAGTTCGACGCTTTTGGAGTCAGGGCTATTGCGAACTCGTCTGAAGCCTTTGAAATCGGGGTGTCCTCCTACTTGATCGATCCTTGACTCAGGACTATCGTAAGCTCGCTTGGCCTTTGAGATCGGGGCTTTTGCAAGGTCACTCTCTTAACTTAAGTTTTTTTTTTCGACTCCTGTCGAATCGTTTCGAGGCTTTTGCAGACCCGATGCCTCTGGTTCAGGAACGGACACTTCATCTGAGTTATGATATGCGTTTGTTTATCTTCCTTCATCTACAACGGTGTTTTACGTTACCTTCCGCTTACATTTTTTTTCTTCACATTTCGTCACCTTCTTATCTGGTTCGGTAACATCCCGCATCCTGATGAGTTATATCTGGTTTCTTACTATCTCGTTATCTTGCCCGTTAGTTCTGTTACATTGTGCTTCTCTTCCATCCTGGCTATAGACTAGACAAAGATTGAAAGGGCTGGTGAATACTAAAGAAGAGACTGCAAGAGACCATAAGGCCTACAATAGGCAGTTCCATGACTTTTACCATCTGTCATCCCCATCCATAAACTTGATCTTCTCTTAAACAACCAATTATTTCGACGCTCACTACGTTGTTACTAAGTCTATTTCATTCGTTAACCACTCTGAAGACCAGTTCTTAACTATTTCCTTCTTAAACCTAAATTTGTCCAGTTTCAACCCACTACCACGAGTCCTGCCCTGCTGTCTTAATATGATGACCTTGCCTGCACCATCCTTGTCCCAGAGACTCCCTTCCAACTGAATAAAATGGTCTCCCTCTTGGCTTCAGAGCTGAAAAAGACAAGTTTTGCTCCTTTTCACCCGTTGTATCTTTATCAAGTCCCCATCTGTCTCTGTATATCTGTTGTTGATCTGATAACGTATCATCATTCGGCTCGGGTTGAATCTTCCTGAGACTTCATCTGCATCTTCACTCTTTTTCTTTTCTATTTTTTATTTACTCGTTTTTTAAACCGTTCTTTGCTTATATATTTATCTTATTTATTTATCTACTTATATAGTTGTTTATGTATTTATCTATTTATTTTATTTATTTATCTATTTATTTCTTTGTTTATTTATCTATATCTATATTTTCCTCTATTCACTTACCTTTTCCAGACTCCAAATTAACTCTTTACGAATCAGATCATACAACTGAACAAGATCCGTAAAAACGACAAATTCGCCACAGCTAACAATAAAAGATTAATCAAGATGAGTGAATCGAGACGACCCTTGTAGCCTTATCCAGACTAGATTTTCCTCTGGACCAAAAAAAAATCGTCTAACGTATTTATTCGTTTATCTATTTAGTTATTTGGTCGTAGCTGAGCTTCTCTTGGCGCGATTTCCTCACCATCTAATTACAGATATATGGAGCTTTAGTGACTGTCTCGCTGTGTGTCTCAGTGTACTGGTGCATATGCAACTTAGACAACCTGACGAGAAAAAAAAAACGGTGTCCTTGTATCTTGCTTTTTTACTCACGTCACGAGACTCGATACTATCTTCTCGCGCTCTCACAGGACATTCCAATGTCGAAAGAACCCTCACTGCTTAAGCGGGCTACACACTATCAAACATGCTTGTCCAACAAGGTGTTTGATCAAACAATTTGAAAACAATTTGAGAGTGTGTGGGCAGGTTGGAAGGTTTGACAAGCAGTTTGATACTCGATGGTCAAACTGCTCATTCAGCAGGCAGTCATGAGATAATTTGCATTTCTTCTTGTACCGCTCCTTCATCCACACTCTCTCCTTTCGCTTAGCAAGCTTTTCAGTGGCTATGGCTAAAAGTATGGCTATGAGCGCTTTCTATTGGCTCATGTTGAAGGGACGTTGTCAGCAGGCATACTGACGTTTGATCAAACACCCGTTACACTCTGTGGCGATGTTTGGAAAAACACGCTGGACAAACGTGTTTGATAGTGTGTAGCCCGCCTTAAGAACAACTAATTAAGTATTCGCTAAACGTGAGACATTAGTGTCAATAGAACGTGACCTTCAACGGGATTGAGGCGTGTGTGTCCCCCATGACAAGACCTCACGGTCCGCCTTGTAGCACAAATGTATGATAGACTAGCGTTGGATATCGGAATGTGATTAAAACCCTGGTCACAAATACGCGTCTTAAGTGAGTTCGTTTGGGTAGATACGACTTCGTTCACAATATTGTATATTTCGAATCTCCAAATGTCAAATCACATTGGCGTCATATAGTAAGAAGCTGAATGACGAAGTAAAAGAAGTTAAAACTATACGAATGTTAGACGCATTATTGAATTGTCCTAATGAAAGCCTAGAATACTGGAAGCGAAGTCGTCTTGCTGCTTTTCAAATTCACAACATTTGACGAGAATCGTGAATGTGTGACCGGGTCTTAAGCTCCAATAATCCTCCTAACATGTAGTCCTACACGGATGCATATGTAATTTCGTATGCGACTGTATTTTCTTATTTTGTGATATATATATATATATATATATATATATATATATATATATACATAATGTATACAGCATATATATATATATATATATATATATGTATACATATATATATATATGTATACATACAGTATATATATATATATGTATACATATATATATATATATATATATATATATATGTATGTATACATATATATGTATGTATACATATATATATATGTATACATATATATATACATATATATATATATACATATATATGTATACATATATATACATATCTATATATATATATATATATATATATATATATATATATGTATACATATATATATATATGTATACATATATATATATATATATATATATATATATATATATATATATATAATTTTTTCAAGAAAACTAGAACTTAGAATTCGAATGGGTGTAAATATAAGACTCGTGGACTTTTTTTTTTCCTACAAGTGAGCTTCACCTCAACTTCGGTTTCTCTGTGACCACATCGGTGGCCGGACCGCCAATCAACTGCGGTTTCTCTCTCACAGAGACCGACCCGGTTTTTTGACGGAGCCGTTAATAAATTTCTTTCGTATGACACTTTTTTTTTCTTAATCAGGATCTGTTCATTCTTTTTAACACTTGTGCTTTTTCGTTTGTTTTCCAGGTCACTTCCGAGTTTGTTTGCTCTCTCTTTCCGTTTTCTATTTCTTGGGTCTTCCTTTTTCGTCTCTTTCGGGACTTCATAATTTGTATTTCCCCATTATTCTCTTCTTTCATTCTTTCACCAGTTTATTTTATTTTTTCATGTTTTTCTCATCCTTATACTACCCTCCCTGTCTGTCAGTTCCATTTCCTTCCTTACCTTTCCTCTCCTTTTCCTTTCCTTTTCCGTTTCTTCCCTTCATTTAACTTTCCCTTTCCTTTCCTTCCCTTCCTTTGCCTTCTATTTCTTTCACGTTAATTCTTTTTCCTTCCCTTCCCTCCTCGCTTCCCCTCACCTCCACTTACCTTCCCTTCATTTACCTTACCTGTATTTCCTATACATTCCCGTCTCTCTATCCCTTTCCTTTCCCTGAACCTTGTATCCTACCCATTGCTTTATATAATTCGTCACCCTCATAAAAAAAAATTGCCTAAGTAATTTTTCGTCAATATCTGGATTTTTTTTTTTTCCTAAATTAATTTTTCATTGCTCTTTGTGGTACAATTCCCAATGCTTTATTTAGTGTCTGAGTTGGTTAAAACTACGTTAGGAGGATCATTACGTACATTTATGAAATAGAAAAACGATTTTTTTTTTCGATTTCGTGAAAGGTTGGACAAATGACATAGGCACTTTCTTTATATGGGTGACGATATTCTCTTCCCCTCCACCTCTGACTCCCAACCTCCTCCTTGTACTCCTCCTCCCTCCTTCACCATCCCTTCCCTCTTCCCTTTTCTCTTCCCTTTCCTCTTCCCATTCCTCTTCCCTTCCCTCTTACCTCCTTCTTCATTATTCTCTTTAAATTTCTAATTTCCTCCTCCTCCATCTCACACTTCCTATCCTCCTTCCTCTCCTCTTCCCTTTCTTCTTCCCCCTTATCATCCCTCTTCTCTTCCTTCGTATTCCTCCTTGTCCTCCTCCCTCCTCTCTTCCCTCTTCTCCTCCCTCTCCTTCTCCTTCTCCTCGTCCCTCTCTCCCTCTCCTCCTCCTTCTCCTCCTTCCCCTCCTCCTTGACCTTCTCCTCCTCCCTCTATTCCTCCTCTCTCGCTTCCTCCCTATTCTCCTCCCTCTCTTCCCCGTTCCTCTCCTCATTCTCCTCCTCCTCCTACTCCTCCTACTCCTCCTACTCCTCCCCTCTTTCCTCCGTTCCTCCTCTCTTTCCTCCCTTCCTCCCCTCTGTCTTCCCTCTCCTCCTCCGCCCCTTCCTCCTCCTCGTCCTGTTGTTCCGGCTCCCTCCACCTACGCTGCCTGGGGCCCCGCACGCAGGGCAGGTTCCGGCTCTCTCTCTCTCTCTCTCTCTCTCTCTCTCTCTCTCTCTCTCTCTCTCTCTCTCTCTCTCTCTCTCTCTCTATCTATCTATCTATCTATCTATCTATCTATCTCTCTCTCTCTCTCTCTCTCTCTCTCTCTCTCTCTCTATCTATCTATCTATCTATCTCTCTCTCTCTCTCTCTCTCTCTCTCTCTCTCTCTCTCTCTCACATATATATATATATATATATATATATATATGTGTGTGTGTGTGTGTGTGTGTGTATATGTATATATATATATATATATATATATATATATATATATGTATATATATATATATATATGTATATATATATATATATATTCTTACGTACATGCATACATACATACATACATATATACATACAAATATACGTATGTACATACATGGGCTCCGACGAAACGCCGCACGGTATTGATTTAGTTTGCTATATTTCTCTTCTTAAGCCTGCAGTTCCTTTGATATACGTGATTAATGAAAAATGAGGAATTCGGGTCAGAGATGAAGTGAATGTCAAAGGTCACAGAGGAAGGAGACATCGGATGTCTTGGTAAAAGGTCTTCTGCTCTTTTCCTCCCGAACTAGACCACAAGTAGCATCGTATTAGATTCTATTTCGTTTTGTTCTGTTTGATTTTCGTGGTTTTGTCCTGTTTTATTCTATTTTCTTTTAGTTTATTTTTTTTAGTTGATTTCATTCTATTGCATTCTATTCTAGTGCATGCTATTTTATTTTGTTTTATTTTTATTCTGTTTTATTTTATTTTGTTTTTACCGTTCTTTTATTTTGGAATAGATGAATTAGAAAATTAAGATAAGGAGGGAGGGAGACAGCGGGGAAGGAAGAAAGTCATAGCGAAGAAAAAGTGGTGAGGTTGAACGGGGATTCGTGTCACCATTATGACACTTCGAAACCTGAGAGGAGTGTCTGCAGATCTCCTCAAAAAGAGACTTGAGGTTTCTGTTCTCTTATCACTATATACTTACTCATCTATTAGTCATGGTATTTTTGTAGTCGTAAATGTCCGACTACAACATGGAAAGTGATTCTCTGCGGTCTCTTGAAGGCCGTTTAATTAACGAGTCTTTGTACACAGTATGGTCGTAGATTGACACGGGTATCTCCCGAGAAGTGATGCTAGTATATCAGCGAAATACTGACAGTGTGGATTTCCTCATAATGCTGACATTTTCAGTGGAGCTTGAGCGTCTGTGATAGTGAATGTTGAGAGAGGAAGACAAGGGAGAGTTTTAGAGTTCATTTGGTGAAGCAGCAGAGAGCATTTATCTTTCGTTGTTGGCTGTGTCCAAGATGATTCGCGCCATCAAGACCGCTTTCCTTCACCTGCTTCTGAAGAAGCCGAAGACGTGGTTAGGTTCGAAAGGGGCTAAGATAGGAGGGCGAGAGGTAACTTTTTCCTGACCATATATAACCCTCCAACCGTGACGGAAGTTTCGCTTGATTCTCGGCGAAATGAGGATTGTGTAATTCCTCCTCGTTCTCTTCGTCCATCTCCTTCTTTTCCTTGCCCTCCTCGTCTTCGTCGTCTTCGTTGTCCAACTCATCAGCAGCAGCAGCAGCAGCAGCAGCATCGTCATCGTCGCCATCGTCGTCGTCGTCGTCATCGTCGTCGTCGTCGTCAACATCATCATCATCATCATCATCATCATCATCATCATCATCATCATCATCATCATCATCATCATCATCATCATCATCATCATCATCATCATCATCATCATCATCATCTGAAAAGCAGTCTGTGAACATCAAACGGCGTGTGGCTTAATATCCATATAACAAGCAACCCTGAGTCTGCCTGGCGCGGTGGCTGGTCGAATCTTGAACGAGTTCGGGAGGAATGGGAGGGAGGAGAGGAGTAAGAAAGTTGTCAGGTGGTGAGGTAAAGAACAAAAAAAGGTAGGTAGAGGAGGCAGATTAAGAGAGAACGAGGGACAAAAAGAAAGGAGATGCTAATGAAGAATGTAGGAAAAAGGAAGGAAGACATAGAGGTAGGTTGAGGAACAGATAAAGAGCAAGATAAGGGGGAATCAAGAGGAGTCAGAGCGATAAAGAGGTAAGGAAGGAGTGTCTGTGTGGAGGAAAAGGATAAAGTGAGGGGAAAAGAAAAGGGGAAAGAAGGAAGAAAGGAAGGGGACAAAGAAAGCAAAGGAACAAGTGAGGGGAAAGAGGAAGTTGAGTAGAGTGAAGAGGAGGAATTAGTGAAGATGAATGAAGGACAGAGTGAGGAGGAACAAGTGGAGTGAGGGAGGCGTGGAGAGAGAGAGA
>NC_134796.1:10870826-10888326 GCF_046742065.1 Oratosquilla oratoria | reverse complement strand
GGTGATTTGACACTGGGAGATCAGAGTCGTTTCTGCTCAAACGACCCCACTTGAGTCACGTATATGTCCATCTCGACTACTTTCGAGTAATCGATTATCTGTTTTGCATTATGTAATAAATTGTCTAATACTCACTGATTAAAATAAACTTGAAAAGATTGGTTCTGTAATTTTCAGTAATCGATTTGTTTGGCGATCAACTCTCGATTGTACAGTGATCAGCGACTTAAAAGATCGTTGATCTTAGAGAAGTTTATTAGGCATGAAGCACGCTTTGTCACACCTCGCTTCGTTTTCTGTGGACTTTTGGGAAGTTCGTGGATCTTATGGTCACTATGACATGTTTATAATCGGTCAACGTATTTATGAAATTTTCTCATGGATCTCAGTCTATGATTACGAGTCAATCGTAATTTCTCTTTTTTTTTTTTTTTTGTCGTGTTTTCCTTGGAAACTGGCACACTTTCGTTTGTTCTGATTTCCTTGTGGTCAGATAAAAAATGCGTGTTTCGGAGAGCTTTTTCTCTCTTGCTTTGAGTTTTGGGTCACGCGCAGTTTTGAGTAGTCGATTAAGGCCTTATGGTTAAACGCGCAACGATATATAGCCCTCACTACATCCCACAGGTGAAGGCTAGTCAACACGACCGCACTCCCACCCCGTGTTTTTTTTTTTTTTTTATACCGTGTTGTCGTTGGTTCCCCCCACCCCCCACCCCGTGTTTTTTTTTTTTTTTTTTTTACGGTGTTGTCGTTGGTTCCCCGCAGGAACCTCCATCCCGTATCCAGATCAATTGGGCTCACTTTCTCGTGGCCTGCCACCACTGCCTGTCATGGAATTTTTACCACGCGCGCGCCTGCTCAAGCGTGCTTGCCAACAAACACTGCCTCTTCTGACATGTGCATACTCGGCCACTCGTTCAGAATTGATGTCACGGGAGACATTTGTTAGTTTCTTTCATGTAAATGCCGTATTGACGATTCAGACCACCTACTTCTCTGCAGAGAGAAATAAGTTGTTGACATTGTGAATGCAAGGGACGAGGGTTAGATTCTTTACATGTACCACAGATTAGAGTATATATGCATATAAAAAAAACTATAAACTTTATTGAATTATATTTATGTATATGCATGTGTGTGATATATATATCCAATCCCCGGCCCATTACTCTTGCATTTACCTCTCGCACCACCCCATTCATGTATAAATTGAACAGCCGAGGTGACATAACACATCCCTGACGAAGTCCCACCTTTAACTCAAACCACTCGCTCTTTCCACTTCTAATTCTAACACAAGCTCAGTTACTCTCGCAAAAACTCTCGACTACTCTTAACAGCTTTCCTCCTATCCCATATATCAGCAATACCTCCCACAGGGCCTTCCTGTCTGCTCTGTCATAATCCTTTTTCAAACCCATAAAGACCCAAAAAACATCCTTACCTTTTCCTAAATCTTTCTCACATATCTGCCTTACCACAAAAATCTGATCCACGCAAACCCTACCTGTCCTAAACTTACACTGTTCCTCACCAATTACTCCCTCTGTCCCTCTCCTAATCCTCTCAGTTAAAACCCTCCCATAAGCCTTACCAACTACACTCAACAAAATGATCCCTCTGAACCTGCTGCACTTACACGTGTCCCCTTTTCCCCTGTAAAGTGGAACTATACAGGCATTCCTCCAGGCCTACGGCACTCTACCCTCTTCTCACAAACATACTGCCTATCTCTTCCCTTTTACTCTCATCTGCACCACGTCCACGCACCTTAAGAGACCCAAACCTTAGAGTTCTGGTTTAAAAACTCCTCCCAGAACCTCTCATGCATTTGCTTTTTTTTTTTTAAGAATGTCCCCTTTGGGGCTGCAGAGAGTATGATGCCAAGTCCTATCCCAATCCTGTTTTTGTCGCCTTTTACGACTCAAGTTGGAACGCTCTGTGACAGTATTATTTCCCCCCACCATATATATATATATATATATATATATATATATATATATATATATATATACATGTATCACTGATGAAAAATTTAGTAACACATTTGTAAATGACAACTAACACCACAGTCGGACGAAAGAAAAAGTTGTATAAGCGAAACTATATATTTCGATTACTAACTGCAATCCTCTTCAGTAGTACGTCATCATAGTACACATGATGCAACAAATTCTCAGCCTACATATTGCGCAAATCTGATGGATTGCCTCATTATTCTACTTCTGTGTCCTCCTTTTCCTCCTCCTCCCTCCCGTCCCCTCCTCCTCCTCCTCCTCCTCCTCCTCCTCCTCCTCCTCCTCCTCCTCCTCCTCCTCCTCCTCCTCCTCCTCCTCCTCCTCCTCCTCCTCCTCCTCCTCCTCCTCCTCCTCCTCCTCCTCCTCCTCGTCCTCCTCCTCCTCCTCGTGAACCGCCAGCCAACCCGTCCCCTTTCCCAGTTATTTAAATCCCTTCCATTTTCTTCCAATTGGGAAGGTGCCCAATCTAAGGCTCTAAGCAAACCGCTAGATCCTACTGGACGTTTAAAGCCTGTGTAAGAACGCCGTCATCTTCCTTGTGTTTCCTTTTTTTTTAATTTTGGTCCTACGTGATAGGTACCATTACTCGCGTTTTGTTCAAATGTCAAAAACCGGCTGTACTTTTCGCTGTGCACGTCCTGTACGCGAACAGCTAAAGTTCACACGAGCAATGTTTTGGCATAAAGTTTCCGTTTTTTTCGGCAGCTTTGCTCGTGCAAACCGCGATTCACATGAGTAAAGAGGGGAAAAGCTGCCGAGAAAACGGGAACTTGGTCCCGAAACATTGCTCGTGTGAACCGCGCTTAACAAGTGCCTTTTTCTATTCTTTATATGTATATGTGTATGTCCATCTGTATATGTGTGCGTATGTGTATATGTATATGTACATTATATGTGTACGTATATGTTTATGTGTGCATATGTATATGTATATGTATATATATATGTATATGTAATTTGTGTATATGTATACGTGTATGTATATGAATATGTATATGTATATGTACATGTCACACGATTCCCCAGACACTTGCCCAGACTCTTCCGCTTTCTATTACTTGACAAGACAATCTGATTTTGGACCCAGGGACAAAGGAGACCCCGCCAGAAGACCTGGGAGACCTGGAAGACCTGGTGTAAAGAAGGTTCTTACGCCCTTTCCACGTTCTTCCTTTCCCCCTTCCTTCCTTCCTCCTTCCTTCCTCCTTCCTTCCTCCTTCCTTCCTCCTTCCTTCCTCCTTCCTTCACCCTCTTCTTTCTCTCGTTACTCCTTCCTACGCATTATTCTCGTATGTTATCCCTCTTCTTCTTTATTGTGTTATTTTCCCTCTTGTTTTCTGCCAATTCCTCTCCCCTCCAAAGAAAAAAATACACTGCAAGAGTCATCTCCCAACCGTCCATTCTCAAAACCTGTCAACACATCTTACTGCCTGAAGGTGCAGCCCCGAGAGGCTGACACTCCGTCTTTTCATAATAAAGCAAACAGCCGGTGATTGATCCCCTCCTCCCCACCACCATAAATCGATGACAAAGAAAATGGCCTACACTAATCCAACAAAGACAATAATCTTAAGTCTTTTTCCAGAGAGGTCTGTGGAAGGATCTGAGAACCGTTGCCAGCCGCTATGAGGCTGCGGGTTTCGAGCCAGTGAAACTGGAGGCAACTGTAATTATTCCCCTTTCCTCCGTACCCTTTAACTCCTCAACTTTTTAACTTTTTTTTTTCTTTCAATACGTTCCACTTTATTCCCCTGTTCCTCCATCTCCTCCTTTTGTGTCTCTCCCTCTTCTTCCTCTTCCTATCTACCTCTTCCTCCTCCTCATCCATCTCCTTTTTTTATCTTCTCTTCCTCTACACCTCCTTTTTTTCTCCTCCTCCGTGCCCCCTCCCTTTTTATCTTTTTTTCCCTTATCATCTTCCTCCTCTTTCCTCAACTCCTACCCACCTTCCTTCTCATTTCTGTCCCCTCCCCCTCTCCCCTCCCACTCCCACTCCCACTCCACACAGATTATGCCCCCCCTCCGGCGGTCCCATCACGTCGTACGTTCGAGGCCGAACTTCGGTCTTTTGTGCGTCGCTTCGTCCTCGGTCGTCCATTCACGTACAGTGAGAGAGAGAGAGAAAAAAGATTCCTTGTCGCTTTTCGTGTGTTTGTCACTCAAAGTGGGTTTCTGTTTAACATCGCGAAATTCCCCTCTATCAGAAGGCTAGGACGGTGCCTCTTACAGAGGAATTTGTACCGTGGAATTTGATTGACCATACCCTTAATTCAGCTCGCCGGTGGCGGGGTTCGAACTGCCATCACCCTAACCCGCTCGGCCAGCAAGCAGTAAGGGAAAAAATATCTCTCGACCTTGGGAACCACCTGAAAGCGTAATTTTTTTTTTTTTTTTTTTTTTTTTTTTTTTTCGAATACTGATTGTCATTCTTCTTTGAGTGGAAATTGGTCTCTATAGATGGTAAAAAAAATCGTACATACGGGAGACCTTTTCGATGAGGCTAAATATTCTGAAAGTGCCATAAAGTCGTTTCCATTTGAGTAAAATTATCTCATGGTGGCCAGAGTGGATTGTAGATAACCAAAATTTCAATGAAAAATAAATTTAAAAAAATTCAAACGACATTGTCCTGACAAAAACAAATTATCCCAAAATTCTAAAAGAAAAAATATATATAAAATAAAAAATAAAATAGTCTGAACTCGGCAGAGGAGTCTCCTTTAGCTGAACAAAATCACCTGGAGTCAGCCATAATAAAATATACGACCCAGATCAGATGAACCAAGTTGGTTGTTGGTAATTGTGCCCATCTTATTCAGAAGCGCCTGGACAGCAGGCGGAACCTTGTTACCTGCTCTTGTTGGCCTTGGTCGAGAAGTCTGCCGGAGGACGCACCCATCAGCCCAAGAGTCCAAAGATTCCGACTCATCCAAGACGTGCACGTACCCACAAACCCCTTCCCTACCGAAGGAGTCATGTATTGAAGAGTCCAAAGATTCCGACTCATCCAAGACGTGCATGTACCCACAAACCCCTTCCCTACCGAAGGAGTCATGTATTGAAGAGTCCAAAGATTCCGACTCACCCAAGACGTGCATGTACCCACAAACCCCTTCCCTACCGAAGGAGTCATGTATTGAAGAGTCCAAAGATTCCGACTCATCCAAGACGTGCATGTACTGTACCCACAAACCCCTTCCCTACCGAAGGAGTCATGTATTGATGAATCAGATCGCCTAGCGACAATCAAAACAAAAGGGAAAATGCCAGCTGGCATGGATGGGCTGATTCTGTTTGTTTCTTGGGGTCCCACCTCAGGTGAATAAAGTTATTTCAACTGGCTGATATTATTCCTTGATGAAACAACACACAAACCCCTTTAATGGATGGTGACTTTTTTGTTTGGTTCTGGACAATACGATGGGTCTAAGAAAAATCCAGATTCAGTTTAAGCAACACCTTCGGCCACTCTTTATACGACGAGTTTGCACGACACATTGTTTTGTATTGGTTAACGACTTGATTTGATTTGAATTAGAGGCACTGCTGACCGAAAGGTTTCATAAGTCGTTCATATTTGTGCCCGCCATCAATAAGCACTCGAGTACTGGTATTAGATGGTTTTGCAATTTCGTAAGTTTTTTAATTAATTATAGACAGAGGACTTTGAAGAAACGTATATTGGAGGGAGTAAAAATTAAGCCATGAATTAGACCATACTGATCATTTTGAGGTCTGAAAATGTTCATAATTTTACAATGAATAGTTTATGCAAAGGAATGCAGAATACAAATTTTGGAAGAGATTCACATAAATTAGACCATTCTGATCATTTTGAGGTCTGAAAATGTTCATAATTTTACAATGAATAGTTTATGCAAAGGAATGCAGAATACAAAACTTGGAAGTGATTCACATTCAGAAAAATGAAATCTTCTGAAACGATAAGAGTACAGGAGCAAAACTGCTCCAGAAACAGTTTGTGCTACAGAAACCACCGCCGGGCGTGGGTACGGTGAGAGATGCAGCTGCTGCATCCTGTAAGCGTGGTTGGGATGGGCCGCGCCCCTCGACAACCTTGCCCTCGGCAGCAGGATGAGGGCGGGTGGATGCCGCGAGCCAAGACGATACTGGAAATCTGCAATACCTGACCCGCTTTTATAAGTTCTGTTCCATTAATCTCCATGTGGATTTCATTAAATCACTTCGGATTGATCCTCAGCCACAAGGCCTCATCCAGAAGAAGTCTCGCTCCCTCAGATGATGATTAAAATCGCCTTGCGATACTCACAGCAAAGACAGTACAGCGAGTCATAAAACTGGAAGGTTTTATATAACCATGGGTACTGATCCTGGAACGTCGATGAAGTGGAACGACTTTGAAGTCTTCAAGTTCGATGATCACCTTCCAGTTCTATAATTACCTTCAGTTCGACAATCACATTCTTACCAAAGTTTCTCATCCCTTGTACCTGGTAAAGTAGTCATTAGATATTTAGCCTCGTTAACTTCAACCTAGTTTGTTTATCTGAGGAAAGTATATTAGTAATTAGTAGCTTGCGATTCGCCAAATGGAAGTCCACGGCCCCACAGTAACCAGCAACGGTGCTCAGGTCCTCCCAGAGATCCCTCCGGGAAGAAACGTTGGAATTTATTCTGTATGTGTCTCGCCGGCTGGTGGGGGGAGGAGGGAACAGGGACTGGTATAAACATAGAAATTAGTATAAACAATTATGTTAAATACTCAGTAATAAGAAATATATTTCTATAGTTCTGATATAGTACGAATCAAGTTTGAGTATGTATGTGAGGCATTGTGGTTTTCGGTAAGAAATACTGACAACGTAAATGTGTCAACTGACATTAAAGTTTTGCTGTTAAGGCTGTAATACTCGTAGTACGCAATAACCGTCATGGCCTGCCATTATTCCTTTTCTTTAAGTCGAAAGTGAAGTAAACTGTACAATTCGGGTTTGTGTGATTGACCACGCGATAGAATGATGTCATCTATCGCTTCTATCCATGGTGATAGTAAAAGAAAGGTTTAAAGAGAGCAGCAAAATGGAAGGATAGTATAATCCAAAAGTGACCACTTTTTTATGGATAGTAGTCTCCACTAATAAAAATTACTGAGTGATTTGGTCCGCAAGGATATCACTAAAAAGAGTCCCGAAGATATTAAGTTTATAAAACAAGCGGTCAGTACCCCGTGCGGGACCATGCTGACAAAGAATTAAGGATTACAAAGGCGGAGCATGCCGACAGGAGACCTTTTGGTCCATATCTAAGTCGGATGCAAAAAAAAAAATAAAATAATAAATGAATAAGTAAAAACTATAATAATGTAAATAACAAATAAGATACATAGATAAATGCATAGGGTCCACCATGCTCTATATAGGATCTCGGGTTGTACAGACAGTTCGGGTTTCTGATCATGCGGGTCCTTAGCAGTCTTCCCTGAAAAAAAAATGCTTAATTATTTTGTATCTGACAATACACAGACCTATGCTTAGCACTTTTTGCATCTTAAGAAAACGAAGAATAAAGTAATGAAAATAATAAATGCCAGGAAATCCCAAACAAGAAACCGAAAAAAATCCGATTAAAAAATAAGTAAAAAAAGATGCTGACAAAAATTAAATGCAAACATATATGATTACAAGATTGTGAATGTACGTACTCATCTCGACCCTAAAGTAATTCCGTTTCTTGCTCTGCTGAGCCCTACCCGCGCGGTGAGGAAGTTGGCTCCAACTCCCAACAAGATGTGTGTGTGTGTGTGTGTGTGTGTGTGTGTGTGTGTGTGTGTGTGTGTGTGTGTGTGTGTGTGTGTGTGTGTGTGTGTGTGTGTGTGTGTGTGTGTGTGTGTGTGTGTGTGTGTGTGTGTGTGTGTGTGTGTGTGTGTGTGTGTGTGTGTATTTACCTAGTTGTATTTACCTAGTTTGTCTAGTTTGCTTTTAAACTCATGAATGGTTTTTGCACACACTATTTCCTTGTCCAGTTTGTTCCAAGTGTCTACCCCTCTACGTGGAAAGCTGTTTTTCTTCATATCTCTTCTGTGTGTGTGTGTGTGTGTGTGTGTGTGTGTGTGTGTGTGTGTGTGTGTGTGTGTGTGTGTGTGTGTGTGTGTGTGTGTGTGTGTGTGTGTGTGTGTGTGTGTGTGTGTGTGTGTGTGTGTGCGTGCGTGTGTACCCACTTACACGTGCATACATACACGTTCACGCCCACACGTATTTTTATTGTTAGGACTTTTTTGGAAGGGAACTCCACAAGTCACGTAGTAGAAACGAACTCGTTTCTTTTCCAGTTCCACAAACCGTAGTCGAGTGTCATTGGTCACTGACATTTCACGGTTGACCTGCGTCGGCGGCTGTGCCTCGGAACTACTCCATTAGTTAGGTCGGCCTAAGAAGTGAGGAGAGCTGGAGGTGGAGATAGAGATAGAGGTAGAAGTAGAGCCAGAGGAAGTCGAAGTGGAGATAGAAGTTGAAGAAGAGGTAGAAATAGAGATGGAGGTAGAGTAGGAGGTAGAGATAGTGGAGGGTAAGGTGGTGTAGGTAGTATTGTTCCCTAAAACATTAGAGTGTTTCCCTCAGTTTAATAAAATCACTTGGCGGCAGCCAGAATTGAACGTATAAATCGACTGTGGCGGTCAATGACTTAAAATGAATGTGACTTACGACAAACACAAATCTGCCTTGGCAATGGTCATGTTCGCACGGGACTTAAAACTTAGTCCAGAGGGAATTTGAGGTACTCGTCCCCTTCACCTTTGCCCGTAGTGTTAGGAGATCCCGGACAAATGGGAGTCAAAAGTGCCCGTCGAGAATCGAACCCAACTCTGCTATTACGAAGCGATATCACAATCCAATGTGCCTAAGCTGGCCACAAGAACAAGAGAATTCAGGCATCAAAGGGAAAGGTCCCAATCGACAATTCATAGATTCCAATTCCCTCTTGTCACCTTAAACTTATTCACGGATGCTCCTTGAGAAAGCAGCCGTCATTTCCATCCTTAACGGCTCCGTCGTCGTCTTCGCCGTTTGTCGTCGTCTGAGGCGGTGGCGGAGGAAACGGTCGTAATGGCGTTTGTAGTTAGGATGGGCTACCTTTCGTGGGGTTCTCCTCATCGGTTCGAAAGAAAGTTGGTTGGAATTCGTGTCACGTCTCGGCAGTAGCGGCGGCGGCGGCGTGTGCCACACAGGCAAGAGGGAAGGCAGGCAAGCGCGCTCGTATGCTTGTGAAGGGAAATGTCAGATCCGGCACGACACACATCGCAAAGAACGATCGTATTTCCTCGTAGCATAGGATCCAAAATAGCTTACGCTATATGTGATCTCTTCACTCGGGGATTATTGTCGGATGCTTTGGGCTCGCGGATCTGCTGCAAGAGAAAATCGGGACCTCTTGAGTGTTGAAAGCTTGCCTCAGTGGAATAAAATCGCCTAGCGGCAAATATTATATATGTATATATATATATATATATATATATATGTTTTTTTTTTTTTCTTCAGTGAAAGTGGTAATCAAAACGCTCTTCCGACCATAGACTTCCAGGGGTGTACTTCTTCTGAATAAAATCACCTGCAGCGGCCAAAATAAAACTTATAAGTTGGATTCGGTGGCGGTCAAAGAAGTTAAAGAATACCACAATTGCATGCAAGGTTATTTTGACATTTATTTTGCAGACGTTATAACTTTTTTTTAAGTCGCTCGCTTTCTCTTTGCCTTCCTGGTGTGCAGTAAATTTACTGCCAGTAATAACCTATTGTATTGAACATAGCCACAAAAAAGAAAATTAAATAAGTAAGAGCCAACAAGGCAGTGAAGCTTTTAGATTTGACCACACAAATGCTGCAACCATCATCAGGATGTTATCTATAAAACGTCGTAGGACGAAAATGTGGGTGAACTACAATTCATGACACTAAAAATTCGTGGAACATAGTGACTCCGACAAGTAAGTTCGGTAAATTATATTTTCTTCTTGATGACTGAAGCATTTTGGTTCATGCTGTATCGTTCAATTTGTCAACACAAAAGAAAATGAACGGGTCTCCAAGTCGAGGTTTTGTCTCTGAAAGAACAAAGCTTGACTGAAATCACGTTACTTTACTTCTCTTCTACTCTTTCTTCTCCTTTGCCTCCACTTGTTCCTCTCCTCCTCGTCCTCCTCCTCTTCACCCTTCCTCCCCCTCTACTCCTCATTCTGCCCCTCCTTCTCCCCTTCCTCCTCCTCCTCCTCCTCCTCGTCCTTCTTCTCTTCACCCTCCCTCCCCCTCTACTCCTCATTCTACTTCTCCTCCTCCCCTTCCTCCCCCTCCTCCTCCTCCTCCTTTTCCACTTACAGCCTCTGTTTAAAACAGAATGCTATTAGCGACGTAATGCCTGACAGTGTAATCAGTCGCTGTAACCCTTGTCTCTTGTACTAAATTGACAGTGTCTCCGCTTTTACTTTCGACTAAACTAAAACAAGTCCCACGGTGTGACGAGAGTGGTGGGGCAGGAGAAGGTGATCTCTGGAAGCTTCTGGTAACAATAATAGAAATTCGCTAGTAACAGCGACATCAATCCGATAATTTTTATGACAGTCGCATGCAGGATTCGAACCCACTGCTCTGTGAAAGTGATCTTACGGCCGGTAGCAGTGGGTTCGAATCCTGCATGCGACTGTCATAAAAATTATCGTTCTGGTAACAACTTAGACGTGGGCGGCACAGGTCCTGTGGTCGCTAACTCCCTCGCTAAGGTGAAGTCCTTCTTAGGTATTATTATGACTATTTTTTTTTTCAAGGACACGGGACTGAACAGTAATTTGATAGACCGGGACCCCATTTTGTCCGCGTCTGCCCGCTGGTTTGAACAAAGTCTTCAGGAATTAATCAGGACAATTAATGTATAGAGAGACGATATGGGTGAGGGCTTGATTTGATAATTAAGACTTGCATTCTTAATTTTTTTTTTTTCTGTAGCGACCCTCTGTGATTTTTTCATATATTTATCTATATATCTAATTAATTGTTTGCTTATATATTTATTTAGTTATTTGCTTATTTATTAGTTTGTATTTATTGATTCATTTATGTATTTATTTATTCAGTCACGTGTGTTTATTTATTCATGATTTTAATATTTTTATTCATATATCTATGTTTAATTTCGCATTCATGTATTCATCTATATTGATCTACCTAATTATCTATTTATTTTCTATTTCTTTACTGTTTGTTTATTTACTAATCATTTACTCGTTTTGTATTAATTTTCCTCTGCAGGTGTTTGAAATCTGAGAAAAATAATGAACATTAGTTTATGTATATCTTAATTATTCATTTAAATGGTTATTTATTCCAATTGTTTGTGTTTATTTGCTTACGTTCTTGATATTCTATTTATATTTATATATTTATCTTTAATTTGCCATTCGTTATCTCTATTAATTTGCCTATTCATTTATTTATTTATTTTTCTACCAATATTTGTTTTTACTCTGCAGATGTTTGAAATGTGCGAGAAAAGATAATGATAATAACAATCAGTCTTGAATAGAGCCATAATTTCTCGCTCAGTGCGAGTCGTTACAGCTTTCGGACCCGCGGCGACGGCCGGATTCCAGACATATTTCTCTCTCCGCGAAAGTTTCTCTTCGTTACGTATGACTTCCGGATTCCACAGAGTACATGTGTCTTTCAACGTATGGATGTCACCGTGTTTTTCTTTTTCTTTTTTTTTTCTTTTTTCTTTATCCTATTGTCACCGTGTTTTTTTTTTATCCTATTGTAGGTTTTGCTATTTTATTTTATTTTATTTTTATGTTGTTTTGTTTTGTCTTGCTCAATTCTATTTCGTTTTATCTATTTATTTTACTTCTTCAGAGGAAAGACTTCATGCGCTCGGTACACGCTCACACGTGCGTCCGACATGTTGCAAACATGAAGAAATATCACTAGTATAACCGTGATCACCCCCACCCCCATCTCTCTCTCTCTCTCTCTCTCTCTCTCTCTCTCTCTCTCTCTCTCTCTCACACACACACACACACACACACACACACACACTCTCTCACACACACACACACACACACACACACACACACACACACACACACACACACACACACACACACACACACACACACACACACACACACACACACACACACACACACCTTCCCTTACTTGAAAGTGTCAGAATCCGGTACCAAGAATGGTGCTGAGAGGGAGGATGGGGTGGTGGAGAGAAGAGAGAGAGAGAGAGAGAGAGAGAGAGAGAGAGAGAGAGAGAGAGAGAGAGAGAGAGAGAGAGAGAGACTGGAAGATGGGTGGGTTGGAAGTGTGGGTGGATGGAAAGGAGAGAGGGAGGGTGGATGAGAGGAGCAGAGGGAAGGAGAGTGGGTGGAACAAGGGGAGGGAGGGTAGGTGAGAAAGGGAGAGGGGGAGAGAGGGGGAGGGGGGTGGGAGAAAGAGCAAAAGGATGGGTGAAAGAAAGAGAAGGAGGATGGGTGTGGGGAAGTGGAGGGGAGAATAGGCGAGAGAGAGAGAGAGGGAGAGGGAGGGAGATAAGAAGTGTGGATGAAAGGGAGAGAGGGAGGGAGGGTGGGAGAGAGAGGAGGGGAGAATAGATGAGAAAGGGGGAGGGAGAGGCAGAGAGAGAGTGATTGAGGGAGTAGGGACTGAGTCAGAGAGGACAGCAGGGGATTGGGGAGCCAGAAGAAGCTACAGCAGCAGCAGCAGCAGCAGGGTCCAAGTTAGGTTTGATTAAACAAAAACAAAAGTTATGGAGGACTGGAAGATCATTACACGTGTCGAGTTGGAATGGATTAAAAGGGAGTGTGGGATGGGGGAGTAGAGGGTGTGGGAGTGTTGGTTGGGAGTAAATCTAAGGAGTGAGAGCCGATGCCGCAGTCGAATAGGAAAACGAAAGGAAGCCAGAGATTAGAAAGCGCCGAGAAAAGCCGGACTGGGCTGCCGGATCTGGCTCAGCCACGTTGTAATGATATGCCCGGCAGTCATCAAGTGCAGTGGTAGAGGGCCTTTTGCATTAAGATATACTGGTCTTGTTTAGTGTGTATGTGTGTTTAGTGTGTGTGTGTGTGTGTGTGTGTGTGTGTGTGTGTGTGTGTGTGTGTGTGTGTGTGTGTGTGTGTGTGTGTGTGTGTGTGTGTGTGTGTGTGTGTGTGTGTGTGTGTGTGTGTGTGTGTGTGTGTGTGTGTGTATGTGTATGTGTGTGTGCGCGTGTGTTTGTGTTTGTGTATGTGTGCGTGTGTTTGCATGTGTCTGTGTTTATGTACTTTCGTGCATGCACTTGTATGCATGCCTGTGTGCATGTATATTTTCGTGTATATTATTATGTGCATGTGTGCCTACGTGCATATATTACCACGTGTATATGCGAGTGTATATGTTTGCATGTGCGTGTGCATACGAGTACATGTACATGTACGTGCTCGTGTGCGTATACTTACGTACACGCTTTAACACATTTGCGGGAGTGAGCGCGTGCGTGTAGTTGCGTGTGGTGCCTGTAGTCACGCACGTATTCTCACGGTGGCCCTCAACCTGTGGATCACAGGATCCCAGGTGATCCACGATGGCTTTTTTCGGTGACCCACAGGACGCTGACCATATTTGGTAACAATCTACGAATTGGTATTTTTGTGTAATACGAAAAAATATTAGCTATCCACAATTTTATACAATTTCCCAAAATTCTGCTTATAAGAAACATTTAAAAAGCAACGTATTGTTTAATACAATTATATAAAACATATTTCAAACCAAAATGTTTACTCTGAACCCTTTATTTTTATTTTTACTCGAAAAAGGAGATGATCCCCGATATATCTTTGAACTCTGATTCTCCATATCCTCAAGCGATATTGCGTCCTAACTGGAAAACGCCTCTCTTATTCCATGGAAGGCCTTGGCTGCCATGTCCTTCCCGGCCTGCACGACCCAAGCAGGTTGGTGTCCGACTATCGAACGTCACCTGGGTATTATACAACTTGAGTATAGCCAGGCCTGCACGACGGCCTGCACGGCGGCTTGTATGACGGCCTGCACACTGTATCGAGTGCGGTGTCATATACACACATACCAATTTAAAAATATTTTTTTGGACAAATTTAGGTTTATGAAGGAAATAGGCAAGAATTGGTTTACCGACGGAGTGATTAACGAATGGAATAGACTTAATAAACATTTAGTGAGTGCTGAAACAAATTATTGTTATAAAAGAAGATTAGATAACTTTATGCATAGGGATAATAGGTGGTAAGGGACATGGAACTGCCTAATGTAGGCCTTATGGTCTCTTGCAGTCTCCTCCATTCTTATGTTCTTATGTTCTATATTTCAGACGTTTTTACAAAGGATTACAAAGGCAAAACATGCCGACAGGAGACCTTTTTTTCCATAAAATGGTCGGATGCAAAAATTAAAAAAAAAAAAAAAAAAAAAAAAAAAAAAAAAAAAAATCATAATAATAAATTAAAAACTATAACAATGTAAATAACAATTAAAATACATAAATAAATGCATTGGTTATAGTTGAATAACAAACAAACAGGTAAATAGTAAATGTTAATAAATTGGACATATAACTAATAATAAATGAAAATCAGACAGACAAATTATAACAAAACAAAAACAAATAATATAACATAAATTATAATAATTACAGCATCTTACTTAGGTATTTATCTAAATGATTCTTAAAGCTTCGAACTGAACTACATTGCACTACCTGTGCAGGAAGTTTATTCCATTCATTAACTACACGGTTGGCAAAGTTGTTTCTACCTACTTCCAAATTGAATCTATTTCCGGACAGTTTTGAGACCATTGTTTCTTGTCGGATTCTCATTCAATGTGAAAATTTGGTCACTTTTGATGTTGTCAATTCCCTTTAAAATCTTAAAGACCTGTATCAAGTCACACCTCTGAGTCTACGCTTTTTTAGGGAAAACAGATTCATGTGCTTAAGTCGATTTTCGTATGATTTATTTTTGATATTTGGAATCAGTTTTGTGGCTCGCCGTTGTACTTTTTTCCAGTCTGTCAATGTCTTTAATGAGATTCGGTGACCATACGGAAACAGCATATTCCAAATGTGGACGAACTAACGATTTATATAGCTTGTTAATGAGTGATGGACTTTTGAAATCAAAAGATCGCGCAATCAATCCCAGAATCTTATTTGGTTTCTCAGAGGCTGAAATACACTGCTTGGATGATTTGAGGTCGTTACTGATAATTACGCCGAGATCTTTTTCACTATCCACTTTTGTTAACGAATTTCCAAATAACTTGTAATCGTACTTGCTGTTATTTTTACCTATGTGCATTACCTTGCATTTACTTGTGTTAAATTTCATTAGCCACTTTTCAGACCATTGCTGTAATTTATCTAAATCTTCTTGAATATCTAATTGGTTTGAGTGATCATTTGCCACCACTCCGCACAGTTTTGTATCATCAGCAAATTTGGAAACAGTAGATTTTGGTCCATGGTCTATATCATTTATATATACTATGAATAGAAGGGGCCCAAGAACGGAACCCTGAGGAACTCCACTTGCAACACTTTTCCATCCAGAAGTTTTTCCATTTAAAACAACTCTCTGTTTTCGACCTTTCAACCAATTACTAGTCCAACCTAATAGGCTACCACTTATTCCATGCAAAGCTAATTTAGTAAGAAGTCTTTCGTGTGGGACGGTATCAAAAGCTTTTGCAAAGTCTAGATATATTAAATCTATCTATATTGTTTCTTTTGTCAAAATTCGAGACAACTGTGTTGTAGAATTCGAGTAAGTTAGTCACGCAAGAACGTTTCCGTCTGAAACCATGTTGGCTATCATTTATCAAACGGTTACTTTCTAAATGATATTCGATAGCATCTCTGATGATAGTTTCCATTTTTTTTTCCTACGATCGAAGTCAAACTAATAGGCCCATAGTTATTTGGTTTCTTTTTGTCACCTTTTTTGAATATGGGAGTAACGTTAGCTAGCTTCCATTCTCTTGGGACATCTCCGGATATGATGGATTTCTTGAAAATAATTTCTAATGGAACAACAATCTCATTTTTCATTTCCTTTAAGATTCTTGGATGCCAACCGTCAGGCCCTGGTGTTTTATTAACTTTGAGTTTGTCTATACACCTTTTAATTGTTTCTTTTGTTATATTTACCGTAGTGAGTAACTTTTCACAGGTTTCAGTTTGGAATTCACTTTGAGGTGTTTCGTTTACGAATACCGAGCTAAAATAATTGTTTAAGAGATTACACATTCCTTCATTTGAATATTCAAGTTGACCGTCAGCAGATAATAGTGGACCAATGTGATTCCTAACAACCTTTTTATCTCTAATGTAACTATAGAATTCTTTGGGATTCTCTTTGGATTTCTCAGCGATGTTCATTTCGTATTGTCGTTTTCTTTTTCTTATTGTCTTTTTTAAATCTCTCTGTATTGATACATAACTTTCATAGTCATTAGATGCACCCGAGCACTTATATTTCTTATAAGCCTGTCTCTTTTTAGCAATACTTTTTTCAGTTTCTTTGTCGAGCCACTTTGGGCGAGCCTGATTTGGGGGACGTCCGTCCTTAAAAGGAATGTAAGTTTGAATCATCTTAGTGAGCGTATTTTGAAATATTTCCCACATCTGATCTACAGGTCTTTCGTTTAATTTTTCCTCCCAATCTGTAAGCTGAAGCTCCTGACGTAGTTCTATGAACTGAGCTTTACTGAAATCGGGTATTTTAGAAGCACAAGTATCTATTCTAAAATTGTTTAGGAGTTTGAATCTAACTAGGTTTGTGATCGCTATTTGCAAACAGATTCACCGACTTCTACATCAGTTGCCATGCTTTCGCGGCTAGTGATCAATAAATCGAGTAAGTTTCCATATCTTGTGGGCTCTTTTACATGCTGAATTAAGTAATTGTCACCAAGAAAATCAATCAAGCGACTACCTATATGGCCATGTTCAAGGGTCATCCAATCAATGTCAGTAAAATTGAAATCACCCATTATCAATAAATCCCGGTCGCAGAAACTAGACAGTTCTTGAAATAACAGTTTGTCGTCTGCAAAAGATAATGTCTTTGGCCTATATATTACACCTATACTCATTTTTTGTCCATTTGTTTGGGTTAACTCAACCCACAGACTATCATATGCATCCTGTTTCACTTTCTCTAAAACACAAGCATGAACATTGTTTTTTAACGTACAACAGAACACCCCCACCTTTCTTGTGGTTTCTATCCTGATGAAAGTGTTTAAATCCTGCAATATTAAAATTCAGCCTAGAATTCTGTACCATTTAATCATGTCTCGGTTATTCCTATCATATCGAGATTTTCGCTTTTGACATACGCCTGTATTTCTTGAAATTTGTTCCTAATACTACGAGAATTAAAGTACATGGTTTTAAGAAACTCATGATTATTTCTTTTTGACACATTTTGA
>NC_134796.1:10833326-10863326 GCF_046742065.1 Oratosquilla oratoria | reverse complement strand
GCGGGGCCTTCCAAATTGCAAAGTTGCTCTGCAAATACTCAACCAAAGAGGTGAAGGTTGTTTACAAAATAAATGTGCCGAGGCATTTTGTGCAGGATACATTGTTGTTGTTCACGAGAGCGTGACAAGCTTCCGAGCATAGTATTAAACCCCTGTCGCTGATTAGCCGTCCCTTTCTACATATGTTCACATAATTCATAGGATATGTTTTCAAAGGCTTTTTCCAAAACCGCTACCATTTCCCGTTCTACGAGGTTGTTTGATATGATAGCCCTTCTTGGACTATAGGTATTTATAGGTGTATGTTCTTACTGACGTCCCTCGTTGAGCCCAGTGGGTTTCGAACCCCCAACCTCTCTTTTTCTTCTTCTTCCTCTCCTCCTCCTCCTCCTCCTCCTCCTCCTCTTCCTCCTCCTCCTCCTTTTCCTCCTCCTCCTCCTCCAGATGCTTGGTGCTGTTATCATCTCGGTCCCCTCTCTCCTTTTTATCGACGGATTTCGACATTTGATAACTAGTGTGAGTGGTTATTTTTGGATGGTCTGCATTTATCCAATGCCTCAACTACTTCAAAACAAACAAGGTTAGGTATAGTTCCTCGTACAAGTTCATGGGAGAGCGGGGTCTGTGTGCAAGCTTGCCAATCATGTGTTCAGCCGTTCTGGACGACGAGTTACTCGTATGATACGAGTAACTCGTTATGAGATAAGGATTTAATGCGCGGTTCACACGAGCAATGTTTCGGCACCAAGTTCCCGTTTTCTCGGCAGCTTTTTCCCGCTTTGCCGAGAAAAATGGAACTTGTTGCCGAAACATTGCGCGTCTGAACCGTGATTTAGAATGACGCCTATGTATCATTCTTAGCTTCAGATTAATGGCGTTGTAAATCAACTTAAGGATGCTTTTCTTTTTCTTTTTTGCCTTTCTTCATTTATTTTATTTTCTTCTACTTCACCTTATTCTCTTCTTCATTTTCTTCTTTTATCGCCTTTTTCTTCTTCTTCTCTTCTTCATGATCACAACTTGACCAATCCGAGGCGTTCTCAGTGAATATAACCAGTGGCACTGATAGATATTGCCAACTACTAATACGTAATCATAATTATGTGCAGAACTGCACACAGCTATTTCGCGCAGACACACACTCAAGGAGCTCCAGGCAACCACGACTTTGCTTGGGTAGGCTATCTTGTGTTCGAACGTGTGTGTGTTCTTGCGTTCACAGGTCCTTACGCGCATGAAGGTGGATGGGGGGAGAAGGGGGGAAGGGGGGGAGGGGAGAAGGGGGATGTGAATACTTGTTTTTGTCGCCCCGTAAACCCAAGGCAAACCCGACGCTGGGGGGGCGTGCGAACGGACGTGTAGGTGGGCAGGCTGTGAGGGACTTGCAGGCAGGGTAGCGAGAACATGTATACACGAGATCGTGAGATGTAGGAAAGAGGCCGAACGCAGAGTATTGGATCCAATATATTTGACGTTTCGCCTAGCATGGCTTCTTCAGAAGAAGCCCCGCTGGGCGAAACGTCAAATATATTGGATCCCATACTGTGCGTTTGCCCTCTTTCCTACAGTGCTGTTGCAGTCGTTGCTGCTTTTACAGATCGTGAGGTCTTGAGAGTCGGAAGCGATCCCTACTTCAATGGTTGTTCGACTTCGGGAGAGGAGGTGTCTCCAAGACTCGCCCTCCTATTCCTCTGGATCCCCATAGGTTTGCAAGAGGGTCAACAGATTGGAAACTAATAGTAGCAAACTGAGTAGGAGAGAAAAGAGAAGTAGGAGGAGAAAGTGGGGAAGAGGAGAAAGAATGAGGAAGAGAAAAATAGGAGGAGGATGCCGAGGAGGAGGTGGAGGTTAAGGAAGAGGAGGCTGAAGCTGAGGTGGAGTAGGAGGAGGGAGAGTAGGGGGAATGGGAGTAGGAAGAGGGGGAATAGATAGAAGGAGAGTACAAGAAAGTAGGAGGGGGGATAGGAGGGAAATTAGAAGGAAGGAGAACAGGAGGAGGAAGAGTAAGAGGAGGAGGAAGGGGAGTAGGAGGAGGAGGAAAGTAGGAGGAAGGAGAATAGATAGAGGGAGAGAACAAGAAAGTAGAGGGTGGGGATAGAAGGGAGAACAGGAGGAGGAAGAGCAAGAGGAAGAGGAAAAGCAGATTGGAGAATATAAGGATGGAGAGCAAGAGGAAGGAGAATAGGAGAGGAGAGAATAGGAGAGGTGAGAGTAGGAGAAGGGAGAAAGTAGATCGGAGAATAGAAAGAGGGACAACAGGAGGAGGGAGAGTGCGAGGCGCTTCTTCCGTCTTCGACACGATAACTTCAGGGAAGACAGGAGGCTCCATTCAGTCGAAGAGGTGGATCTCGCCATCGAAGAGTTCTCTATCCTTCACGGCTCCTTCTAGGTCGACCTCGACCGGAAAAGAGTCTCCGGAAAGAAATGGTGATTGATGGTAATAAATTAAGCCACCGTGTACCACGCGGTAGAACTCCACAACTTGTGATGACTTCTTTGGGTCAAACTCCGTTCTAATACTCCTCACGGTGAATATAATATCGTCAGCCTCATAAAGAAAGTGCCTAAGTCATTTGTCCAACTTTTCAGGAAATCGAAAAAAAATCGTTTTTCTATCTTATAAATGTACGTAATGTTCCTTCTAACGTAGTTTTAACTTACTCAGACACTAAATAATATATTGGGAATTGTGCCACAAGGAGCAATGAAAAATTTATTTAGAAAAAACGAAATCCAGAAATTTACGAAAAATGACTTAGGCAATTTCTTTACGAGGGTGATGATATTTCTCTCTGTATTTTATGAACAAGGCCAGACAATGTTGCGGACGCCGTTACTCCTAGTAAGACGAATATTTTTTTTTTTTTTATGTGGTAAGAACGCGGTAATGGTAACTTGACCTCATGGTGAAGGTTCCTCAAGGTTAGATATGCTGCGGTCACTGTGGGCAGTCGCTTCCCCGCGTGGATGTCGAACAGGATTACGAAAGGGTAAGCTACACTCAAGTTCAGAATCGTTCCCTCGATCACCCGATTCATCGTCTGCTGATGGTCTTTTATGGAGTATCGGATTCTAAAGCCTGCCTCCTTTCGTGGCTGGTTCTAGTTAATCTAAGACTTTACTTTGAAAGAATCTTTGAAAACACTTTATAGGTTAGTAATTACTAAGATCTTTCTCTTATCCATTTGTGACAAAACCATCCCCTATACTCTTACCTAGTGCTACTTCATCTGAAGCTTAATTTATTTGTAAGAATTTTCTCTTCATGATAAACTAATATGTCAGTAATTTCTATGATTTTTTTTTTTATATACCAAGACCACCAAATCATTGCGTCAAAATCTAGGACTTTGTTTACGTATGTATCGGGTACATGATCGAGCTAATATATAGTGAGCTTCTTTGCATCTTTTAGAACATTTATCGATATGCCATCTTCCCTAGGTACTTTTCCTCGTTTCATACGTTATAGAGCGAACATGACTTCTACATTCGTAACCTCTGGTATATTACAAAACCTTACATATGAAGTTATTGACTAAAATATTATATCTATCAAATAAGACTATCTTTTCACGTTATTTACTATTTCTGTCTACATTTAATAATGACTATTACTGTTTTTCAAAGAAATTATATCCCTCCCAAAAACAAGTGTTTAGTGTGCTTATTATTTTTACCTTTGCGAATAGTTTCCCAAGATCCAGATCCTCTCCCTCTCTCCCTCCCTCTCTCCCTCCATCTCTCCCTCCCTCTCTCCCTCTCTCTTTCCCTCCCTCTCTCCCTCCCTCTCTCCCTCTCTCTTTCCCTCCCTCTTTCCCTCCCTCCCTCCCTCTCTCCCTCCCTCTCTCCCTCCCTCTCAACAAAGGATTACAAAGGCAGAGCACGCCGACAGGAGACCCCCCGGTCCGTATCTAGGTCGGATGCGAAAAAAAATCATAATAATAATAGAACAATAACAATAAAAAAAACATAATAATTTATGCAACAAACAAAATACATAAATAAATGCATAGGTATAGTTGAATAACCAACAAACAGGTAAACAGCAAATAATAATAAATTTACACATAACTAATAATAAATGAAAATCAAGCGACAAATGATAACAAAGCAAAAACAAATAATATGAAATAAATTATAATCATTACAGTATCTTACTTAGATGTTTATCTAAATGATTCTTAAAGCTTCGAACTGAACTACATTGCACTACCTCAGCAGGAAGTTTATTCCATTCATTAACTACACGGTCTCTCCCTCCCTCTCTCCCTCCCTCTCCCCCTCCCTCTCTCCCTCCCTCTCTGACTTTTGTTGACAATCTTGCCCAGTTCAGTTGCCTTATTTCATCCTTCCCGGCTTTAGATTCCTGAAGGTTTGTCTTTTTTTCATAAAACAATTCGTTAATTTGTTGTATTTCCTCTCTCTCTCTCTCTCTCTCTCTCTCTCTCTCTCTCTCTCTCTCTCTCTCTCTCTCTCTCTCTCTATCTCTATCTCTCTCTCTCTCTATCTCTCTCCTCTCTCTCTCTCTCTCTCTCTCTCTCTCTCTCTCTCTCTCTCTCTCTCTCTCTCTCTCTCTCTCTCTCTCTCTCTCTCTCTCTCTCTCTCTCTCTCTCGCCTCTCTCTCTCTCTCTCTCTCTCTCTCTCTCTCTCTCTCTCTCTCCTCTCTCTCTCTCTCTCTCTCTCTCTCTCTCTCTCTCTCTCTCTCTCTCTCTCTCTCTCTCTCTCTCTCTCTCTCTCTCTCTCTCTCTCTCTCTCTCTCTCTCTCTCTCTCTCTCTCTCTCTCTCTCTCTCTCTCTCTCTCTCTCTCTCTCTCTCTCTCTCTCTCTCTCTCTCTCTCTCTCTCTCTCTCTCTCTCTCTCCTTCTCTGTCTCCGTCCCTACTTTCTCTGGTGATTCCCGAATGATATTCAGTAAATTGCAATTAAGAACCTCAGTGATAAGATACATTTTCCGTGCAACCTTACTCATTATATTCGATGTAGCCTAATGTGTTCATAGGACACCCAGTAATCAACACTGCAACCATAACGTTACTCATGCCCATGTTTGCCTCCACGTGACGTGGCATTTAGTAATAGGTTCTACGGGTGTCCATGCACTGGACTCGCATTCGCTTTGTTGTGGGTTCGAGTCCCGCACCCCTCTTCGATTCCCATCAGTGACTGTTACCTCCCCCCAACACTCCCTGAAGCGCACAATAGGGCAAAGGTGACGACAGCTTTGTCTACGGCTAATAAGCGTCTCCTGGCGTTGGGTCCTCAACTTCTTCACCATCCTTTCGCACGAGGGTAGTGGATAACCCTTGAGATTTTTTTTTTTTTTTTTTTTTTTTATCGACATAGATCCTGTAGATCCTGTAGATAACCAAACTTAACAACCAACTTCAGAGTGCCACCTTTCGGGAAGGCTGTTTCATAACCTCCATTCAATTACATAACCAAATGATAGTGTTTAGCGGCCATTTGGCCTTAGGTCAGTGTATAAACTTTTAGAAAGGCATCTTGCGTCATACCAGACATTCTGCTGTGGAAAACCGGTCTAGGACGCCAGTTTCCAAGCAGTTACAAAACAAATGAAGGAGACTTAACACAGAGAAACACAATGCAAACAAAAGGACCCATCGTCGAGTGCTGATAGACAAGACATCAGTCTCAACATCACCAAACATTTTTCTTTTTCTTTTTTCTTTTTTCTTTTTTTCAAGAAGGGTCGAGTCACGGAACGAGGTTTGGGTCAAGATGGGTCACCATGAAGCGAGATAGGAAGAGGAGTGACCCAGCTCTCTACCAGAAGTACGGAGTGATTGTACTGGTGGAGAGAGAGAGAGAGAGAGAGAGAGAGAGAGAGAGAGAGAGAGAGAGAGAGAGAGAGAGAGAGAGATAGAGAGACTGTGACAGTGATAAAGACAATGAGACAGAGATGGTGAAGGAGATAAAGAGAGAGGGAGAGAGAGAGAAAGAAAGAGATAGAGAGAGAGAGAGAGACTGTAACAGTGATAAAGACAAAGAGACAGAGATGGTGAAGGAGATAAAGAGAGATAGCGAGCGAGAGCGAGGAAGAAAGAGAGACAGAGACAGAGGCAGAGGCAGACAGAGATGGCGGAGGGGTCAAGGAGGAGGAGGAGGAAGGAAAGAGCGAGGCTGGGGGGGGGATATTATACGCTAGATAAAGGTTTCCAACCTATTATCACACTTACCCCATAATTTATGTATTACTGTTCTTAAGCCTTCTGGAAGAAACCACTTAAACCCTGAATAAAATAGTTTGGGATCCACTAACTACCACTAGTTTTTGGTTATTGGACCCAAATATGAATTTCTCTGGATCCTGTGGGTTCCATGGACCACAGGTTGAGAACCACTGAAACCGGTGAACCACGAAAATTTAGAGTTTCTGAGCATAGTACGTAAGGAAAACGCTCTTGCAATGGAACCCAAAAAGAAAACAAATCATGAGGATGTTTGGCCTATACTAGGTCCAGAGGCTGAAAGAAGGGTTTACTAGTGATTGTGTAGTGAACGTTTGATCCATGTACGACTTCCCAGAAGATGATTGGTCCATACTAGGTCCAGAGGCTGAAAGAAGAGATTACTATTGATTGTGCATTTTGGCCCATACTAGGTCCAGAGGCTGAAAGAAGGGATCGCTAGTGATTGTGCAGTGAAACTTTGATTTATGTACGACGTTCCAGAAGAAGATGTTTGGCCCATACTAGTTCCAGAGGCTGAAAGAAGGGGTCACCAGTGACTGTGCAGTGAACCCTTGATTCATGTACGACTTTCCAGAAGAAGATGTTTGGCCCATACTAGGTCCAGAGGCTGAATGAAAGGGTCACTATTGATTGTGCAGTGAACCCTTGATTCATGTACGACTTTCCAGAAGAAGATGTTTGGTCCATACTAGGTCCAGAGGCTGAAAGAAAGGGTCACTAGTGATTGTTCAGTGAACCTTTGATTCATGTACGACTTTCCAGAAGAAGATGTTTGGTCCATACTAGGTCCAGAGGCTGAAAGAAGGAGTCACCAGTGACTGTGCAGTGAGCCATTGATTCATGTACGACTTTCCAGAAGAAGATGTTTGGCCCATACTAGGTCCAGAGGCTGAAATAAGGGATCACTAGTGATTGTGCAGTGAACCTTTGATTCATGTACGACTTTCCAGAACAAGATGTTTGGCCCATACTAGGTCCAGAGGCTGAAATAAGGGATCACTAGTGATTGTGCAGTGAACCTTTGATTCATGTACGACTTTCCAGAACAAGATGTTTGGCCCATATTAGGTCCAGAGGCTGAAAGAAGGGGTCACTAGTGATTGTGCAGTGAACCCTTGATTCATGTACGACTTTCCAGAAGAGCTCCTTCAGCATATCTTCGGAGACCCGGGTGGTATCAATGACTGGTACCTTATTGTTATGATCCTACAAGGTAGACATCAAAGAGAATCATCTCCCTCATGCCCATTTTCAAAAAAAGATCATCCCCATCACTTCCATCTGGAGGCACAGCCCGGAAGGGTTGGCACTTGGTCCCCGGATTGGAACCAATCTCGCTACCAATTTATCTATATTTCTTTCACCCTTTTTACATGTGAAGACTTGACAAGCCACGGCGATTCCACTCCTACTACTTCCAGTTGGTGACACAATTACAACCCCACAAAATGAAAGTCCAAAGTCTCTTCCCAGGGAGATCTACGGGAGATTCCAAGAACCGTGCCCAGCCGCTGTGGGGCTGTGGTTTCAACTCCATAAAAATCAAATAATACATTATCATTACACGGACGGGGAGTTCCAGTCTACTATTGCATGCCTGCCTTGAATATAAGTGTGGGAGAGCTTCCCACGGTGATATAGCCCATAGCACGTAAGAAACAAGAATTTAACAACAAAAATTTCTTATTTTATGGGATAGTCGTCGAGTTAGCATGCAGGCCCCTATTTTCAATAGACAAATGTAGAAAGGGGGGGGGCTGTAAATGGCACCAGTGAAGCTTAGATGGTCTTAGAGAGAGACAGAAAGACAGAGACAGACACACGCACGCACGCACGCACGCACCCACGCGCGCACACACACACACACACACACACACACACATACATACATACATACATACATACAAACATACATACATACACGCACATACACACACACATACACACACACATTTGTACCATCAACACGTGAGTGTTGTGGTATGTCAGAAAGTAAAAGTTGCAGGATTTTGTGATGAACTTAATAAAATGAAAAAATTATCTATGCACATCACATATGAAGAAAGGATTGGCCTTCAGTTCCCACCATCAATTTGAGAAAAGAAATTATAAAACGTAATTTAAAAATGAACTTTAAACTTGTATACATTCTTGTCACGTCATGGTAAATGATTTTAATGTTGATAACTCAAAATACCGAAAATTGCTGTTTTTATCCCTCCTCTTTTTTTTCACTTTTTCGTCGAAATATTCCACAGAGGCTCGACCCTGACCACAAGAGTCAAGGGAAATGACCAAGACATGAAGGTCATCGTCTCTCTTTCTCTCTCTGTATATATATACATATATATATATATATATATATATATATAAATATATATATATATTATATATATATACATATATGTATATATATATATATATATATATATATATATATATATATATTGTATACAGGTTTCATTGAAGAAAATAGCAATTGATGCATTGATGATCTTCATGTGTAGAGTTTCAATACGTCTAACTATAGACTTGGCTTCAGGAGGTAAGTTTGCTATCGCAAACTGAAGCCAAGTCTATAGTTAGACGTATTGAAACTCTACACAAGAAGATCATCAATGCATCAATTGCTATTTTCTTCAATGAAACCTGTCTACAGGAAAACCTGCTGCCGAAATATACAAATATATATATATACATATACATATACATATATATCTATATATATATATATATATATATATCTATATATATATATATATCTGTGTGTGTCTCTCACTCTCTCATTGTCTCTCTGCCTCTTTCTGTCCTTCTCTTTCTCTCTCTCTCTTTCTCTCTCTCTTTCTCTCCCTCTCTCTCTCTCTTTCTCTCACTCTCTCATTGTCTCTCTGCTCTTTCTGTCTGTCTCTTTCTCTCTCTATCTGTCTATCACTTTCTCTCTATCTCTTTCTCTCTATCTCTTTCTCTCTATCTCTTTCTCTCTATCTCTCTCTCTCTCTCTCTCTCTCTCTCTCTCTCTCTCTCTCTCTCTCTCTCTCTCTCTCTCTCTCTCTCTCTCTCTCTCTCTCTCTCTCTCTCTCTCTCTCTCTCTCCCTCTCTCTCTCTATGTGTGTGGGTGTGGGTGTGTGGGGGGATGTGCGTGTATGCGTACGCGTGTTTTGCGTATGTGTGTGTGTACGTAAGTCCGTGTGTATTTTGTGTGTCCGTATGTATGTGTGTGTGTGAGAGAGAGAGAGAGAGAGAGAGAGAGAGAGAGAGAGAGAGAGAGAGAGAGAGAGAGAGGTACACAGATATTAATAAACAAATGGAAAAATAAAAAAAAATAGATACAGAAAGATAGATGGGTGGATATTTTTCTTCCACTGCTCTGGATCACGTTCTGGACGCGTGATAGACAATACCCTCACGGAAGAGAGATGAGAGCTCGTTTAGTAAGTCTGTTTTATGAGCAATGCTGTGACCTTGCACCCACGACATGCATTCTGCGCTTCACAGTGGAATACAGTGGTGATGTAATGACGCAAACGGTGAATGAATGAAAGGAGTTTTGATCCTTATCGCATTGTCAGGAAGACTTGTGTAAATGTCATTCTTATCATTCTTTGTATGAAAAGATTTCCAAGTAAAAGAACCAGTTTCTTTATATATTTCATTTTATTTTGTCTTTGATGAAGATTCAGATGCAGAGGATGAAAAGTAAGAAGTCTGGTATACGACTTGAAAAATGTTCAATAATATTTAATATCTACGCCTGTATTGACAATAAATCATTACAATGTTTCCTTTCCGATGTTGGTATCATCATCATCATCATCATCATCATCATCATCATCATCATCATCATCATCATCATCATCATCATCATCATCATCATCATCATCATCATGTCGTCTTTTTGTCTTCTTCTTTGTCTTCTTCTTTATCTTCTTCTTTGTCTTCTTCTTTGTCTTCTTCTTTGTCTTCTTCTTTGTCTTCTACTTCTTCTTCTTTGTCTTCTTCTTCTTTGTCTTCTTCTTCTTCTTTGTCTTCTTCTTTGTCTTCTTTTTTGTCTTCTTCTTCTTTGTCTTCCTCTTCTTCTTCTTTGGTTTCTTCTTCGTCTTCTTCTTCTTCTTCGTCTTCTCCTTCTCCTTCTCCTTCTCCTCCTCCATTTTTCTTTCTTTCTTCTTTTTCTTCTTCCTCTCCTGATTCTTCTTCCTGTTTTCCTTCTGATTCTTCTTCGGGTTCTGGTTTTTCTTCTTCTCCTTTCTTTTTTCTCCTCCTCCTCCTCCTCCTAAACATAGGGAATACCCGCTGATACCCTCGTCCGTGCTCAGGCAACATCGGGCCTCAAACTCCCGCAGGTCAAAGACGACGTCTCCACGAGATCGTGAGAACCTCCACTTCGAGGCTTCCGGCTTCTTCGCGGCTCATCGAAGTCATTTGTTGATTCTCTTGATAACAACATCAACATATCAATCTGTCCACCCATCAGCCCCTTTAGGGTCTACTGCTGAACAAAGGCTTTTCCCAAGTTCTTCCATGAACATAAGAATAAGGAAGATTGCAAGAGACCATAAGGCCTACACAAGGGAGTTCCATGTCCTTTACTACCTGTCATCCCTACCCATAAAGCTATCTAATTTCTCTTAAAACATCCGATTATTTCAGGTTACTAAGTCTGTTCCATTCATTAACCACTCTATTGGTGAACCAGTTCTTGGCGCACAATTTCGCCAACATCTGCCATGTCACTCCTGCAGACTTCTCTATCTCGCCTCTTCACCTTCTGTCTGGAAATCGCAGCGAAATGTGTTAAGCCAATAATTGCTAAAGATTTCCCTCAGTTGCATGAAACCGTCTGGCGGCCGTTAGAATAAAACGTAAAAGTCGCCCTTGGCGTGAAGTGGGTAAACAGTGCATTGTATTTCGTCTTTCAAAATGTGCGCTTCTGTTTTTTGGGGACAAAATTGCACCGTAGAAGTGGAGTCATAAAAGTGGTGAAGGAGATATGTGGAAGTGTCTAAGACCAGGTAACCGAAGAGTAGAAACCCTTTGCGAGACTAAAAATTTCCAAAACTGATGCTGTCGTCTGTTCGACCAGTGTCTCGTTGTAATATCTCCTCAGAGTTCGAGAGGCCGCCGATCTTTCTCCAGAGCTCCTACCAAAAGTCCTCCACCCAGATTATGAGTTGGTTGTGTCTGTGCGTTGACAGTGTTCAAGAGCATGTAAAAATATAGCTGGATAAGTGGGGCACAGCCTGGTAGTGTAGACATGCATCATCTGTTATGTTCTCCAACCTGTGTCGGTATGTCGTAAGTAATACATGGTGACCATAGAGGATTCTACTGGGGTGGACTGTCTGTTCTGTTTAATTTTGTTTCCAAAGAATTGCACTGGAACTGGGAGATGAGGAGGGGACGGAGATGGAGGTGGAAATAGAGATGGGTAATAGAAAAAGATGGAGTGGAGTTGGAAGACAAGGAGGACGAAAAGGAAGACGAGGAAGATGATGGAGTGGAGGAGGAGGATGGTGGTGATGTTATGATGGTGATAAGGATAATGAAAAGGATTAGCAGCATGAGGAGGAGAAGAAGAGGAAGACAAGAAAGATGGTGAAGAGGAGGAGGGAGAAGGTGAGGTGATGATGATGATGATGAGAAGGAGGAGGAGGAGGAAGTTGATGATATGATGGTGATGACGATGACAAGGAGTAGGAGGAGGAGGAAGAAGAGTAGTAGTATGAAGAGTAGAAGGAGGAGGAGGAGAAGGAGGAGGAAGAGGAGTTGTAGTTGTAAGAGGAATAAGATGAGGACGGGAGGAGTAAACGTCATCTTAACGGGACACTGAAGAGATCGAGACTAGTGCGACCCTCCAGACGTCACGTCTTGAACGCTGCTATGTAAAAGATCACGCCTACGACGGTCTAAGAAAGATCAGAGGTTGCGAGCGAAGTCAACGCAGGGGTAGAGAGTCCACTCCTGGGAGTACCTGGTACGGTGCCAGAAAAACGTATTAACAGTCAGGATCCAGAGGCTGGGGCCGGCGAAAGGGTCTGCGGCTTAGACTATGGGGCGATCGGAGGAAAAGGAGAAAGTGGAAATGGAGCTGGATGTGGCTGAGGAGGTTGATGAAGATGATGGGAGAGAAGAAGAGGACGACGACGACGATAATGATGATGATGAGGAAGAGGAGGAGGAGAAGGGGAGGAGAAAGAGGAGGAGGAGGAGGAGAAGGGGGAGGAGGAAGAGAAGGAGAAGGAGGGGAAACCAAGATAGACTGTATCGAAACAGTAATGTGAATGAAGCCACAAATATTCGAGAAGTGGTCCAAAAGTACAGTCTCATTCTAAAGTTCGCTGACAGTTTTGCGCAATCCTGACCTACGAACATCTTTACCTGGAACTAGATGAAGACCGTCCTTATTTTCGGTCACATTTCTACCCAAGTCTTGCCATGGGATAGATTTGCATTAATGAAAGGATTTATTGATTGCTGCGTCATCTGCTAGCAGGTAAAGTTAACATGAAAGATATTGTCGTTGAACTTTAGAAACTATCCGTATTTAGCCATTTGAGTACTTAACTCTACGTTTATGTTGATTCTGTCCGCCGCCAGGCAATTTTATTTACCTGAGTTTGGGGGGGGGGAGCCTCTATGAGGCAAAAAAGTTTGTGGATATGCCAGCTCTATTTGAGCGACAGCAAACCAACTGGTACCGCGAAGGTAGACGAAGACGCTTGAATGTCACGACGGCGGTGTGTGTGAATGTGGTAAAGTGCCGTCGTGACAAGCCGCCGTTGAAATCCTTTTCGTCAAGGATGATGCCTCCAAGGTTCCCAGTAGTAGTGAAAGGATGGCTACGGATAGCCTGGCCGCTATCACAGGCTTCTTATCGATGTCGGCAAAGCATGCATACCTGACATCACGACCTCAAAATAACAAAAGCACATCGCTTCGGAGGAATGTAAACATCTTCACAACCCTGATCACTCGTGTACCTGAGAACCGTTAAATAAGTGGTTCTTTGGCGTGTGATCCATGAATCCTTAGTGGGCCATTGAGTAACTCAAGTGGGGTCACACACTGAAAGTTAGTGGCAGCTAGTGGAAGTTTAGCAATTATGTTGAGTGTTGAAGTGGTCTTCAGGAGGCTAAAGAACAGCAACGCATAAGTGAATCAAATGTTCGTAAAAGAGATTCAAGATAATAGCAAGATCTCTTTAGGGGTACCCTAAGCGATCCCAATTAATGAAGTTGATATAGAAATAACTGAGGAAATAATAAAATTAGAATTGGAAATAAAAAAAATTGTAAACCAAAAAGTCTCCATTGTAATTGGATAAGTGAATGAATGTAATAAGTCAAAATCATTAACATTAAAATAAAAGTATTATAATCTAGACACAATAGATGAATATTCACATTGATATTATATAGAATAATGAGCTATCAGATACCGAATAGCTGGTTGGTTGAATGATTGATAGAATGATTGACTGATTGGTTGATGGTGCAATGTTAGCACTTTAACTCTTTGCATGCAAGCGGCAGTTTTGTTATTATTCTTCCAAGAGACAAGTTTTTCCAAACACTTGAAGTCAATCATGAGCCCAATGGCATTCCGATCCTTTCACCTTTCCAAACGGGACCCGTTCTTCGTTCTACTTTTTTTGGAATCAAGTCTTTAAATCCACCTCTCCTCTTCACCTCCTTCTTCCCACTCACCGCCGCTTGTATGGGAAAAACAGTGAGAAATACTCCAAAAGAGTATCAGCATCAACATCAAACTCCCAGATCATTTTTTTTTTCCTCAAATGTGCGGACTTCGTGGCGATTGCGTCCTCTTCTGCTACCACCTGTTCGGTGAAGAAACTCTCCGATAAGTTCAGATGAACTGAACTATGACGAACTCGACAGGTGGCAGTTCGAACGACCCGAGCGTCCCTCTCACGCCCCATCCTATCAACCCAAAAAGTGTTGGGCGCTGTGTAACAGGTGACAGGTGTCGGCGAATGAGAAAAAAAAAGTACGGGAACTCGTAAACGCAGTGAGATCGTACCATTGTGAAGATGCCATCTTACGAGGACAGATGGTTTCCAGTGACCATTCAAACTTTTTCTCGTCAATTTGGTACTGCACCTTCTTCAGGGTGTCTTCAGACTGCCAACAAGGGTTTCAGTATAGTTTAGAAATGCCCCTATGGACCATAGTCATGCATATATTTTTTCCATTGGAAACTTGTCTTCACTCAAATGTTGATTACCTTAAGATTTTACTGGTTCTCCTTTCTACTACCTTTCTGTATTTGGTATTGTCTACTAAAAACTCATTCGATCATTACTTTAGGGACTTTAGTGAGGTCCCTACGGACCAGAGGTATGTATGATTATTTTATGGTTAGAAAATTATATATGTATTTTTAACTTATACTCCCTCTCCTTCGGCACTGATAAATCCCGAGCAGAGAATGAGTGGGGGGGGGGTCTAATGATGGGGCAGACGTCAGAGAGTTATACCCCCCCCCACTCGACTTCAAATAACATCAATATCCACACCTCTTTATGGAGATGCAACCCCGAAGGCTGGCACTTAATCATTAACAGCCTATGATCTCTCTAAATTCAACTCTACTTTCTTTTACATATAGAGATCTGACAACCGGCGACGACTCTCTTTCTCATATCAGTTGGTGACATAGAACCCAACCCACATTTGATACAACATAAAGAACAGTCTAACGTTTCTTGTTTGAGATATCTCCGGGAGAGCCCAAGGATCGTTGCGGGTTACGATAGGGTCGTGGGGTTCCCAGTCAGTGAAACTTTAGGCAAAAGCTATTGGTAAAGTTATTCAATGTTTCGGGTTTCTTCATCTGTCAAATTTTGGGCTTAATTTGGTTGATCTGCCCGTGCAGGGTCTTTTTGCTTGTTTCTATATAAATCAATACTTGGAGCTCATCATTCGGTTTATTATCTATTCTATGCTAGATCGTAAATTTGAATCATGAAAATAGATTTCAAGAATATTTCTTAATTGCTGTTTTGTTTACAAGAACATCGTTACTGTGAAATAATGACTGGTTTAGAAGTCTCAATTATCAGGGGAAGTTGTATTTACTTAGCGCTTGCACAGGAAAGAAACGAGAATGTACAAAAGCTACTTTCAGTACGTCTTTCGTTTATTTATTTATTCATTTATTCATTTATTTGTTAAGTATTTATTCGTTTATCTATTTATTTATCTCATTTTATTATATCTTATTTCATTTCATTCTATTTCTTTTTTCTCACTTTTTTACAGTTAACGGTTCAGAACTGTTAGAATTCAATTTATTCGACCAGATAATAATAATGGGAAAGTGAAGCGTCTCAGCACGATGTTCTTATCCAGATTTCATGATATAACAAACGGAATATCGAACATAGATATGTTTGCAATGCTGCCCCCACAAAAAAAGAAGTCAGAAAATCCGTTATTTTTTCCTCATGAAGAGGAAGTCACCAAGTTGCTGGCTACGGAGATGCCAGACCCCGCCATGTGGGCGAACTGCTATAAAAAATTTGACAAGATTATTTTGACCAATTGTGCCTGTTCAGAACGAAATCGTTCCATAAGATTTTCTCTCTCTCTCTCTCTCTCTCTCTCTCTCTCTCTCTCTCTCTCTCTCTCTCTCTCTCTCTCTCTCTCTCTCTCTCTCTCTCTCTCTCTCTCTCTCTCTCTCTCTCTCTCTCTCTCTCTCTCTCTCTCTCTCTCTCTCTCTCTCTCTCTCTCTCTCTCTCTCTCTCTCTCTCTCCTCTCTCTCTCTCTCTCTCTCTCTCTCTCTCTCTCTCTCTCTCTCTCTCTCTCTCTCTCTCTCTCTCTCTCTCTCTCTCTCTCTCTCTCTCTCTCTCTCTCTCTTTTTTTTTTTTTTTTTTTTTTTTTTTTTTTTTTGGGGGGGGGGGGGGCCGTACATCAACCACAACAAACTAAAACTTGTCGTTGTGAGAGAAACAACAGGATTTGCTGCTTCGGGTCAGCTCAGCTTGATAAAATATTTGCAGCAAACCTTACGAAATCCTACAAAGGGGGTGAATTCAGTGTTGACGCTCTGAAGACGCGCTTGGCACGAACCAGCGTTTCTATCCTCGTGGATAATCTCACGCCTCCAGTGACGACCGAACAAATGAACCAATCCAGCATGCAGAACTAGTAAGACGTCAACATTGTCATAAAAAAGTCTTCTTTATTCAGAAACAAAGAAAGAACTCCGATATACTTTCACAGTTTCTTCCCCTGTTCTTGAAACAGCTGACAAATCAAGACGACCTGGATGACCACATCACAGATAACTCTCCAGGATGCAACACTTCACTCCATACTATGCAACACATTATGGAAGACTAACATTGTACATAATCATGCACGCCAATAACACAATATAGTCTATAAAGAAAACTTTGTTCTAGACATGGCGTTGCTTAGGGACACAGGATTGCTCGGTTTGACAGTCTATGGAACGACAACAACAACAATCCGTTGCCACTTTTTTCACGAGACTTATTTTCAACTCACTTTCCATCTCAACTCCCTCTGGTTTCTTTTCCTTTTCCATCCCTCAGCCTGTTCTATTTCTCTTCATTCTTAGCGTAGTCTTTATTCTTCGCTTTCTTCAACATATTTTTCATTCTGCCTCCCTCTCTCTCTTCACTTCCTTTCCACCCTTGTCCTTTCACCCCCCTCTTCTTCCCCTCCTCTTCGTCTCACTCCTCTTCTTCTTCCCCTCCTCTTCGTCTTACTCCTCTTCCTCCTCTTCCTCCACCTCACCCACCCCTTTTGCCTCCTCTTCTTCCTCTTCCACTTCTTATTTTCAGTTCTCTCTCCTTCTCCTCCTTCTCCACCTCACCCCCTCTTCCTCTTCCTATTCTTCCTCTTCCACTTTCTATTTCCATTTCTCTTCTTTCTCCTCCTCGTCTTCTTTCTCTTCCACTTTCTATTTCCATTTCTCTTCTCTCTCCTCCTCCTCCTCCTCCTCCTCGTCCTCCTCTTCCTCTTCCTCTTCCTCTTTATCTTCTTCTTTCTCTTCCTCTTACTCCTCCTCCTTTTCCACTTCTTTCTTTTACACTTCTTATTTCCATTTCTCTTCCTCTTTCTTCTCCTCCTCCTCTTCCCTCCTCCTCGTTTCCATGCCTCCACTTCTTTTCTCCATTTCTTTTCCTGTTTCTCCCCCTCCTCTTCCCTCCTCCTTGTTTCCCTTTCTCCACTTCTTATTTCCATTTCTCTTCCTCTTTCTCCTCCTCCTCTTCTCTCCTCCTCGCTTCCCTTTCTCTACGGAAGGACGTGCCAGCAAGCCTTGCGGCCACAGGTCGCAGGTCGCGACGAAAACAACCCAACACGTTTAATCTCTTCCTTCCTCCCCCCCTTCCTTCCTCCTTCCTCCTTCCTCTTTCCTCCTTTCCTTCCTTCCTTCCTTCCTTCCTCCCTCCCTTCAGGAAGGTGCTCATATACACCCATGACGTCACTTCCGCCTTCTTCTTCTGCTGGAAGATTTTGAAGACATTTGGAGACGCTCTTCACGCAAAAAGGACCCCGTCTTGCACGCTACACAACTGAGACAGTCTGTAGTCACATCTCGCAATTCCAGTCCATCGAAAAGAAATATGCAGTGTATATAAGTATATATATATATATATATATATATATATATATATATATATATATATATATATATATATATATTGTGTGTGTGTGTGTGTGTGTGTGTGTGTCTGCACTGAATGGTCACCAGTGCAGATCTTAATCTTTTTTCTACCACATTAAATTTTTACTTTTAATTCCATGTCATCACGAACGAGACTGACAATGCGCTCGTCGGAGACATATACGGAAACTGATACGAAGTGAAGTCAAGCACTCGAACCTCAGCTCAGACGTATCAAAGTAACAGTGACTAACCACTGCGCATCAGTTTCCGTATATGTCTCCGACGAGCGCATTGTCAGTCTCGTTCGTGATGACATGGAATTAAAAGTAAAAAGTTAATGTGGTTGAAAAAGATATATATATATGTGTGTCTGTGTGTGTGTGCGTGTGTGTGTGTGTGTGTGTGTGTGTGTGTGTGTGTGTGTGTGTGTGTGTGTGTGTGTGTGTGTGTTGTGTAATATATATATATGTATTTATATATGTATATATATATATAATAAATATGTGTGTGTGTGTATATATATGTATATGTCTAAATTTATATATACATATATATTTATATATATATATATATATGTATGTATATATATATGTGTATATATATATATGTATATATATATATATATGTATATATATATATATGTATATATATATATATATATATATATATACAGATATATGTAGCACCTGAATGTTGCAGTGATAATAATGTTATTAAATTTTTTCTTCTCTAGCTGATCCTCCACTTTGTCTACTTTATAAGTATAATGAAGCCGATGTGCAAGCTTTCTCGATCTCACTACTATTCGTAACCGGAATGTTCTCGCTCTAAATCTTATTTTTGTCGTCTTTCAGTGCTGAAGACCATAACATTATTTCAGAGAAGTAAGAACTCGAGCGTAAGTTTGATTTATATCTTTCGGGGACTACCCATCTAACTGTACTCTTGGTGTAAACACTACGATCAAGCTTTCCGTGAGTGGCATGGTGCCGAGTTGCCTTCGTTTCTTCTATGCAGACTTCGCGTGTCAGGAGCATTTCCAATGGTCCATCGGCCTTCAGCATCCGTCTAAGAATATTCTTACCCCCTTCAGACAGGAGTCCTTTCTCGAAGTTGAAGAAAGTCTTTAAGGTCGGCTAGAGCGTCCCTACTTGCTGTGCAGGTCGAGATGACCAAGCGAGTTGGACCAAGAGGAGTATGGTTCATTAAATTCCACGCTACAATGTAGGCCATGGTCCTTGGGGGTCCCAACCAGGGCTTCTGGAATCTTTTGGGTTCTGGGATAGCTTAAAGTCCCGAGAAGCTCCCAAGAGGGTCATCAGATCGAGAATTAGTAGCAATCAATGGATGTTAGACGATTTTATTCAGTATTTTTATAGATTTCCAGAGCGATCAGAAACAGTGTTTCATAAGCGTGGAACATCTGGTCTAAGTCCTTAAACTTGAAGACCTTTCCTCACCTGAATAGAGTTGTCTGGTGTTCATCAAACCATGATTGATTGATCATTCAAGTGATTGAAACCATTTTGCAGTTTTCTGGAAGAGCAAATTGTAAACGAATTAGGAGTGGGGGGTTTTATGTCAGTTTTGCAGTTTTGCTTAATATAGTATTATCATCACAATATTATTCTTTGTCATATCATACGCTGCCCAGGTTTTCTCTTCCTTTATGAGTAAATGTTGTTTTTATTCTTTCTCAGCCGTTTCAGAATCCATATTATGTAATATTTTTTCTGTTTATATTTATTCTCAAAAAATGTACTGACTGACACACGTAACGCCTACACATGCAGCTTTATTCTTTTTCTTCTTCTAATTCTTTTTTCCCCTTTGGAGCTTCAATCATTGCATTTCCTCTCAAGGCTAAACTGGGCACTCCTAGGAATCAGCGCTGCACATACACCTTCGCGATTATGTATGCCCACAACACACAAGTATACATACCGCCGTGGGCTAGAACGCACGAACACACGCACATGCACACACGCACGCACGCACAGAGAAAAAGACAGCTGCATTGATTTGCGGAATAGCCTTGGATAGGAACAAGCCAATTTAATAAGATACCAACAAATCTAAAGCCAAATTTGATCTATGGAGATGGTACCCCTTGAGCGCATTTCTTTCCCTATATATTACAATTAGTTAAATACAACTGGATACGCCCAGCGCGTATGAATAATATTACTTTACACACAAATGCCCACACAACCAAATGACCGATGTGGGTGCGTCCGCGTTTCCGTTACCTGCACGGCTGCAAACTTATGAGCATTCTTGCGCGCCTCTCCCTCCCCACCCCCCCTCACACAAACACTCTCTCTCTCTCTGTGTGTGTGTGTGTGTGTGTGTGTGTGTGTGTGTGTGTGTGTGTGTGTGTGTGTGTGTGTGTGTGTGTGTGTGTGTGTGTGTGTGTGTGTGTGTGATTCACCATGGTCTTGGATCACGTGTTGGGCTCTTGGTCGACAGCTATTTCCCTCTCAGTCGAGAACTCAGCTCTCATATATATGACCGATCTAATGCTGTGACTTTACACGCACACACACACACCTAACTCCCCGCCCACGAGAGTTGGAGTAACAACCCGCAGCGTAGTGATACTGAAATCATTTTAGTCCTGGGCGAGATTCGAACCCGGACCGCCGGAGTGGCAGCCGGGAACTCTACCAACTGCGCCACGAGTTTTGTGTGTGTGTGTGTGTGTGTGTGTGTGTGTGTGTGTGTGTGTGTGTGTGTGTGTGTGTGTGTGTGTGTGTGTGTGTGTGTGTGTGTGTGTGTGTGTGTGTGTGTGTGTGTGTGTGTGTGTGTGTGTGTGTGTGTGTGTGTGTGTGTGTGTGTGTGCGTGTGTTTGTATGTGTATGTGTGTGTGTAGGATTGTGTGTGTGTTTTTTTTATTAATTGATTGTATGTTGCAAAATGATTGAAGGATATATTCAACCCTTTAGATGTCTAGCGTGCACACGCGCGCACGCACGCATTTAGTACAGGATGGGACATCCGACGTCCTCAGAAGATTCCCAAGGTGCCTATTGTGTTTGACCTCACAACGGTCATTTGGGCGAAGCGCACCTGACTTTACACAGATATCTGGGCCGAGCGGCTGGACACCTGGTCGGACATTGCCAACTGAAAAAATCAACAAACGAAAAATATATTTTTTATATATACCATTTATAATCCATCCATAAATACTGAATGTCTATACTCAGTCCATGCATTGTATACTATAGAAATAAGAGGTGTAAGTAGTAGAGATTAAATTTTATATAGCTAACTGTTTTGGCGACAGCCACCATGTGCATGTAAATAACGCCATTGCCAACTACCAGAGTTTTCCTCGGCGAATGCTTTGAGAATGTAGTTCGCTTTAGAGGAAGAGGAATAAAAGACAAAATCATCAACTCGTTTGTCTCAACGCCTCCAAATTCAATGTAGATCACAAACAACAAATCTACATATACAGAATCATAACATACAATAAAATAGCTACACTCGTGTAATCCCGTGGCTTTGAATTTGCGTATGGTCATAGCTTGCGTTGTATCATCTAAACCATGCCATGAATATATAAGGAAAAATGTGTTTCTTGACATGTGGTCTTCTTCAGTCTGTTTCCATGCGTGTGTGCGTGTATGCGTGTATGCAAGTGCTGTGTCTGTGTGCGTGTATCTGCAAATTGTAAACTCACGAACTTCCGCGTGCGTGTGAGATCATTCTTTATATTCGGCATGTAACTGTTGTGTGATATAAACACACCACCCACAGATTGTCTCTATCCCACACCTCTTCACTCCCCCCAACCCATTCCCTTCCTCCAAAGTCCCTTTCCCACTTTCTGGGCTATTTCTCCCACCGTCCACCTCCCTACTCTTCCACCTCTCCACCCTTCCGTCCTGTCAGATTTTCAGTGGATTGTAATGAGTTACATTGGTAAAATACACTGCTAGGATGACTCTTGGCCCGTAATAATGTCTGATGCAGAATAGATAAGTAAATAAAAAATAAACAGGTAAATTAATTAACAAGTAGGTCAATAGATAAATATGGTAAGCAGATAAAGTTACCAACCCCAAGGCATTTTATGTCTCTCTTCCCCTCAACCCCCGTCCCCACGGCTCGTTATCCCACCCCCCATAACACCTCACAACCTTATCACCTTTTTACTGCGCTGTCTCAGCACCTGTCATCTCATTACATCAACCTCTCGCAACCCACCCATTAACCCCGCCACTCAGCTACTTCATCTCCCATAACTCCATTTATTCACTAACCCATTGCCTTGTCATCCCATTGCTTAGACACTTTGTCACTTCTTTTTTAACTGGTGCACGAATACCCACAACACCTGGACACATTGTCATCTTGCAACTTTCAACCTCACTACGTGGACCTTTGCCGTCTACTCAAGAGGCCTTGTCAACTAGAGCCTGTTCATTCTGACTTGGCTAAGATTGCTTAGAGAACAAAAATTTCTCAAGTAATTTGATGAAAAAATCAAGAAAATTTGATAAAAAAATAAAGAAAAAATGTGGAGGAAAAAGTTAGCAGTTCCAGTAAGATTTGAGAACTACAAACCCACTAATATTCAATGTTAGTAAGGAAAAAAATCGCCAAATTTAAATAAATGGACTTTTACCTCAGATAGCCACCACGTCATCGTCCTTCCCGAGTGAGGACACGGTCCTTCTTTTCCTTCGGGACTGCCTCCTTTGGCTCGCAGATTTCTTACACTTGGTCCTCAGAACCCTTCCTCTCAGCCTTCAAAAGCCTATCAGCTTATATTCAGAGGCTTCCTGCTTCCCCCTCGAGTCTTCAGTGCTATTCTCCTCCCCATTTAGTCTTCAGATTTTTCCATATCCTCCACTAGTCTTCAGGGACCACTCAATCTTCAAAATCTCCCTTCTTAGCTTCTATTAAGAGGCTTCCTGGTTCCCCTGGAGTCTTCAGTGTCATCCTCCTGACAATTTAGTCTTCAGATTATTCTGTTTCCTCCATTGGTCTTCAGAGTCCTTCAACATTCATCCTATTGGATCCTTCAGGCACTATGTTGCAGGATCCTTTCATTCAGATTTCAAAACCAGTCATTTCAACCCCTCCATGGGCATTCAGGGTCTTTCCTTTCAGCCTTCATGTCAAAAGGACCTTCCCTCATTATCCTTTATGGCTAGTCTTCACCTCAACCTTCACCCTTTATGTCCTTTTTTTTTTGTAGCCATATATCTGTCACAAAAAATAGTCCTTCATCTCTCTACCCAACCTTCACCTCTCTGTCGTTTTGTCCGTTAGATTTTTTTTTTCCACATGACGACATGACGTCATCCATTAAGTCTTGGAGCCACGGAAGTCCCAAGTTACAAACTTGCGAGTATACGAAGTCGGACCACGACTTTAGAAAACATAATTGGAGTCAACATGACGACAAGCTTCCATTAAACTTCCTGTGATATCTGACACGGACATTATGTGACGTCACGGAGGATACTCCTCCGACTACCGTCCGTACAGATTTAGTACCGGTGGTTCTCTTGATTCAAAATCTCTAATAATAAGAAAGAAAGCACCTTTCAAAAAGGCACCAGAATATTAGAAAGTACTTCTTGTATCCTAGTGTTTTCTAGATTTCGAAACTTTGTTCATGAATATTGGATATCTTTTTACTCTAGAGTCTAGAGGCTCCCGTTAGAAAGAGCTGTCTGCATATGTAGATTTTGTTTAGTTGCATATGTAATAACTTGCAATCAAGAAAGAATACCTAAAGTGCGATGCTTTCTCCCTCTCTCACACACACGCACACACACACACACACACACACACACACACACACACACGCACACACACACACACACACACACACACACACACACACACTTAAGTAAAAAAAAAATGTGTGTGTGTGTGTGTGTGTGTGTGTGTGTGTGTGTGTGTGTGTGTGTGTGTGTGTGTGTGTGTGTGTGTGTGTGTGTGTGTGTGTGTGTGTGTGTGTGTGTGTGTGTGTGTGTGTGTGTGTGTGATTCACCTTGATCTTGGTCTTTGGATCAAGGGTTGGACTCGTGATCGACAGCTATTTCCCTTCCAGAAGAGAGCTCAGAGCTCGTATGACCGATCTATGGGTAATGCTGTGACCTTACACGCACACACACACCCAACTCCCCGCCCACGGGTGTTGGAGTAACGACTCGAAGCGCAGCGATACTCAAATTATTTCAGCCTTGGGCAGGATTCGAACCCGGACCACCGTAGTGACAGTCAGGGACTCTACCAACCGCGCCACCAAGTCGTGTGTGTATGTGTGTGTGTGTGTGTGTGTGTGTGTGTGTGTGTGTGTGTGTGTGTGTGTGTGTGTGTGTGTGTGTGTGTGTGTGTGTGTGTGTGTGTGTGTGTGTGTGTGTGTGTGTGTCTTTATGTAAATAATATTCAAAAGCAAATCTCAGGTTATTTTTCTAGCTTCGATGGGGTGCGCTTGAAGCGTTTTATATGTCTTCCCTGTAGTGCCCTCTGCAACCTTCACTTTCTCCTCAAGCAGATCCATTAATTTTGAGTTCACCTCTCCTCTCCTAACCTCGAGGCTACCTCCACCTCATCCCCATTCGTTTCTCTTACAGGTATGTCGTGAGATGCCTTGTCCCCTGAAGCAGAAGGGACCTCAAGTAAGAAAACTTTCTTTCTTGCAACTGGTATCACCTCCGCTATCGTCGTCTTCGTCGCAGTAAGTATCGCGTTTCTTGTCGACATTCCAACGCCGCGTGACGTCACAGACGCTCAAGCTCTTCGTGGAGGAGATTTTGGTTTCCTGAGGACTGGTTGAAGTTTTTCGTTGGTTCCTTGTTTGTGTGGCTTGTCATGTCTGCAGGTCTGGGTCGGTTTAGTGTCCGGTTTGGTGCTTATTCGGATTTTATTAATGGAGTGTTTTGAAAGGAGATGAGTAGATGAGATTTTATTAAGATTTACCTTTAATCGTATTTTTCTGGTTGGGTCAGTAAATGTTCTTTTGATCTATTTAATTAGTTAGTTACGTATTTATTTGTTTATTTGTTTTTATTTATAGTTATTTTTTATCCTCCGGCTTTGACAAATGGCCCGTAACAAATTATATACATATGCCACATAATCTGGACTGGCAGAATTCCTCAGACATAATCAGTTGTGATTTTATTTTATTTTTCCAAAATGCAGAAATATTTTTTTTTAAGTGATTTTAAAGTGGTCTACTTCTCGTAGTCATAAACTTTCCATATTTTCTTTTCTTTATCCCTTTAAATTCTTTTTGTTGAGAAAATCATCCCTATCATCATGAAATAAGTGTATTTATTTGGAGAATGTGGACAAAATATTGAAACCACCTGGCGAACGTCAGCTGGTGCAGTGGAAGATGGACGCCACCTGCAAGGCATCGCAAGCTGGCTCGAGTCCACTTGACGCTGGTAACACGCCCCAGGTAGTGACCTCCTTCCATCCACTTTCTTCTTCTTCCTCTTCTTCTTTTTCTTTCTTCTTCTTCTTCTTCCTCTTCTTCTTCTTCTTCTTCTTCTTCTCCTTCTCCTTCTCCTCCTCCTCCTTCTCCTCCTCCTTCTTCTTCTTCTTCCTCTTCTTCTTCATCGCGTCCTTCTTCTTCGCGTTCTTCTTCTTCGCGTTCTTCGCGTTCTTCTTTTTCGCGTTCTTCTTCTTGTTCTTCTTTTTCGCGTTCTTCTTCTTCGCGTTCTTCTTCGCGTTCTTCTTCTTCGCGTTCTTCGCTTTCTTCTTCGCTTTCTTCTTCTTCTTCTTCCTCTTCTTTGCGTTCTTCGCGTTCTTCTTCCTAGTGTTGATCACCAATGTTACCATTCCCCCCCCCCATTTTTTTTTTCTTTCTTCCTTTCTTTCTTTTCGTCAACTTCGGTATCTATCCAGGTTTCATCGAACTGTTTTTCACGAGCCCCTTCTTGGCCAGAACAAATTTGGTAAAGTACGTCATCGTAGGAAAGAAGGAATTTCTTTCTCACTTTCTCTTTCCTGTTTTTCCTTTTTTAACCACTCCTTATCTTCTTCTCTTCCTTCTCCTCTTCCTCCTCTTCTTCCTGTTCCTCTTCCTTCTCCTCTTCCTGTTCCTCTTCCTTCTCGTCTTCCTTCTCTTCCTTCTCCTCTTCCTCCTGTTTCTCCTTTTCTTTCTTCTCGCCCTCCACCTCGTCCTACCAACTCTCCTTCCGCTTCCTACTCCCCTCCCCCTTCCCCTCCCCCTTCCCCTTCCCCTCCCCCTTCCCCTCTCCCTTTCCCTCTTTCACTTCCTGCCTTTAATCCACTTTCCCCACCCACGTCCCCATGAAAGGATTCACACTCACTTTCCCCCCTCCCCCTACCCCAACAGACCTACAGACAAGCTCTACCTCTTTTTCTTTCACAATCAATTCTGGTGAGTCCTTTCTGACCACGTTCCTTTACCTTTTGGATGAAATCTTCACGAAATTTTGGTAGCTTTAAAAAAAAAATAGATTCTCTTTAGAGTAATTTCCATCTATTCTCTCTCTATCTCTCTCTCTCTCTCTCTCTCTCTCTCTCTCTCTCTCTCTCTCTCTCTCTCTCTCTCTCTCTCTCTCTCTCTCTCTCTCTCTCTCTCTCTCTCTCTCTCTCTCTCTCTCTCTTTCTCTCACTCTCTCTTTCTCCCTCTTTACCTCTCCCCCCCTCTTGGTGGATCGATGAGGTGGAGTCACAGGGTTGGTATTCTTCCTCAGTGGAGATTATATATATATATATATATATATATATATATATATACATATATATATATATATATATATATATATATATATATATATATATACATATATACATTCCGGCGTTCGTATACTTACCAATTGTACTATCATAGTGGAGACGGGTTGAACGCAAAATTTCGTGTATGTGTATGTAACTCGACCATACAGATATAAAAGAAAAGTTGCGCTCAACTTATATCTCTTTTGATGGCGCAATCGGTAAGTCACTACAACTCTTTTCACGTGCTAGCCCTGGTTCGAGTCCTTGGCCATACCATGTTTCAGTTTTTGCGTGTGGGGCCTTCGTGGGTCTCCCGATTTTGATAGCTTAGAATTAAAGTGAGTTGTGGTTGATGAAAATGTATATCTGTTCACTGGGACGCATTCAGTGTTGTAAATATATATATATATATATATATTTATATATACGAGTATATACTAATGAAAACAGTATGAATAAGGTTAAATATCAGAGGCGAAGTTATTAACTTTTATTCAAGTATTTTGGAACTAAATGAAGGCCGAGACAATAAGTTCCTCGAATCGAGATAAACTAAGAAAAATATAAAAGAGATAAATGAATAAATAAAAAATTGCCCGAGATCTACCGAAAACGAGTTAAACTTCAGTCACGTTTTTCTGAATTATAGAGGACCCAAACATGGAAGAAAGTAAGGCTTAGATTAATTTATTTTTGTTGTTAGTTGATGATTTCAGTCATTTGTTTGGGTGTCTTCTTTCTGCCTGGTGATCTGTTGAAGCTTAGGACAGTTCAGTCCTGCATTTGCAGGTACCGTTTCTGTTACCAGTCGGGTTTTCTTCATTTGCATAAAAACACGTGAAATATGTGAAGGCCTGGCGTGTGGCCGGACTGCAGTTCGCCAAACGTCTTGATGTTTCCCTAACTGGTTTATTTTTGCGAGATTTTAGTTCTGTATTCTAAGCATCAGCCATGATGGCAACATAGTAAGTGTTCAGCGATTAGGGCTTCATCTGAAAGCATAAAGAGGTAAGGTGAGGTTGTTGACGAACGGTAGGATTTGGCCGCGCAAGTCGAGATTAAGCCCTCCCCAAAGGTGAAGGTGGAGGACGAATATCGAGGGCGAGGTACAGAGAGCGCAGAAGAAAGGACGAAAGGAGGACAGTGGATGGGGAGGTGGATGAGGGATGGGGAGCTGAGGGTGGTGGCACTGAGGGAGGGGAGGGGAGGGGAGGGGGGCATGGAGGAATGCGGGAGTGGCATGTGTAGAAGCGAAAGTCTGAGTGGATCATATTAGGTTTAACAGCCATCAGCTGATGTGGAAATGAGATACGCCAAAGAAAGGGGCAGTGGGTGAGGTGGAGGACGTGGTGAAGAATGGTGGAGAAGACATGATAAGGGGAATGGTATGCTGTAGGGGAACCCCGTGGTGGTGGAGGAGAAAGGAGTGGTATGGTGAAAGAGATAGCGCAGTGAAAGGGGAGGGGGGACTTGGCTTGTGCTGGGCTGGAGGAGAGAGAGCGAGTGAGGTCCAAGAGCCTCAAGCCAATGGTGCTGGAGCAGATCGACCCGAAGGCCAAAGTGAAATAACCTTGTGTCAGACATGATTGAACTCATGATGATGAGGAGGAGAAGGAGGAGGAGGAGGAGGGTGATGGTGAAGATGACGATGACGATGTGATGATAATAATGATGAGGATGATGATGTCATAGTACCACTGATGTCATTTTTGGGAGTGATGGTATTGGTTCTCAATGGTGACGGTGATAGATTTGATTTTGTTATTTTCATTGATGTAAGTAGAAACGCGTTGGTGTTAACCCCCATTATGTGGTTCGTATGAACACAAGGAGACGTTAAACGTCTTGATGCGATGGTGGTGCCGGCGACGACGATGACTGACACCGTTGGACTAGTCATCGAAGTCATAACAGTGGTGGCAGCGGTGGTATGGGTTTGCATCTGTAATGACAAATGTTAAAGGTATTCGCTCTGTCATCTGTGATGGGAATTATTATAAATGACAAATGCCTCTGCTCCCCAAGAGGCAAAGGAAGACGTCCGCCTCCTTGAGGGTCTTTAGTTGTCCTCATCCCCACAGAGGATACACCTCTGCGAACTAGCTTCCGATCCCCAGATGTGATATATGGGCCCAAACGATTGGTTTTCTGGCTTCCTGGAAACTGTAGTATCCCTATGAAGAGAACCTTAAAACTAAGAGAATTAGAAGAAATATATTTTCCTTTGTAATGACTCTCGTACATACTGAAGTGGTTGGAGTATGAGAATGTAATGTTAGTACAAGTAAGAGTAGCTTATGAATTATGACTTCAAAGAACACTTAAAAGAACAGAACTTCTGAGAAGAACAATTGTCCACCGCCGTCACATGGGCACTTTGCCTTGTTGGCCTGTTCACAATAAGGAAAAGAAAACGGTGACAGCCTGGAGGGCGTGGTTGAATTCCTTCTTGGAGGAGGAAGAAGGAGTGTAAGGATGGGATCGGTAGGAAGTGAAAGGAGTCGAAGACTTATAAGGATTCGAGATCTCCTGAGGCGTTCTGCTGAGCACAACAACTGTGACCCGTATAAGATATTGACTGAGTATATTATGAAGTCAGTATTTGAGGAATTCTAGTGACGAGCCTATGCGCCAAAGCACTCCGCATTTTTCAATAATTGGACACGAATCAAACTAATCTTCACTCAAAAGAAGAATGCTAAGCTCGTTCAATCTCTTCTACCCTCCCTTCTGCTAACCTTTTTAAATTTTCCCTTGACTATTTCTGTAGTCCCTCCTGCCTCATCAGTGCGATAGTGTTCCAAGGATAGAAACGGTGGTTATTACAGACGAAGTAGAGTACGGCATCTGGGGCAAGTTGTGGATATGAACAGGAGTTAAGGCAGGAAATATTGAGTATTATTTACTATGTTCCGGCGTCGCTGTCCGGTATGATTTCTTTTGTTCTTGGGTCTCTCCCTTGCTGAATAAAATCACCCAGAATTAACCACAATAAAACCCATGATGTACACCACAACGCTGAACGAATTAGTCAAGATCGTTTTAAATATTTTAGCCCATGGACAACCATATAGCTGACTGGATCCGTTAGGCTCTTTAATACTACATACATCCCAAAATTGCAGACGCCTTCAACCAAAGGACAAGCTTCATGGAGGTTGGAAAAGTTATTACCAGACGATTTCAATCAACCAGGAATCGGTGTATAGACTATTAGATGACCGTTTAAATCCAATAATACGAAATAGAACCTGGCTCTATCCAGACAGTTGAGTTTAGTTGATTTTTCCTTGTGAACACGGTAATGTACAGTCACCATCAAATGTACATATCTCCTATCATATATCGAAAGTTCTTTATGACGTAAATGTGTAATGTAAATAGTGGATATTGGGACCAAGA
>NC_134796.1:10798326-10828326 GCF_046742065.1 Oratosquilla oratoria | reverse complement strand
AAATGTTGGATAGGGATGACAGGTGGTGATGGATACGGAGCTGCCTAGTGTAGGCCTTATGGTCTCTTGCAGTCTCCTTCATTCTTATGTTATGTTCTTATCTTTGTACTAACCTTCTGGGACTCTTAAGTCTGCATTCAAGAAGAATTTCTTTTTACTAAAAATTCGTCTTGAAGCGTATGAATGACACATTCCTAATTATTTTTCAGTGAATCAACAACATACTACATCTTGATTTTCATTTTTCGATTATTTTTTTTTACTGCAGAAACGATATATAAAAGAAATTAAACCTTTCGTATATGCATTTACCCCCAGTCGATTCTATTGAGCTGAGGGAAATCCTTATAAATGCCAAAGGTCTAAATCTATTTCGGTTGATCTTTTAGCACTCATATTCGGCTCTCACCCGCCGTCAGGTGATTTTATTCACTCAAAAAACCCTAAGAGCCATAAAAAGTAATTTCTACATCTTAAGAAATATCTTAAATCCAAGGCATCTTTATAAATAAGAGCTCCAAGAGCTTATTTACCAGCAGAGTGGTTAACAAATAAAGTAAACTTAGTAACCACAAAATGAGCACTGAAACAATTGGTTGTTTGAAGAGAAGATTAGATAAATTTATGGAAAGAGATGGCAGGTGTTAAGAGATGACTAGTGTAGGCCTTATGGTCTCTGCAGCCTCCCCCCACTCTTCAGTTCTTATGTTCTTAGCTGCCGCCAGGTATTCAAGGGAGCCCCCACCCCGAGCCATATATATGTATATATGCGTAAGTAACCACTAGGAAAAGTAAACTAACGAAGCAGAGCGCTTTCGTATAATTACATCTTCAGTGCAGATACAAAGAAGGAATTATTCCATCTTTGTATCTGCACTGAAAGTGTAATTATACGAAAGCGCTTTGCTTCGTTAGTTTACTTTTCCTAGTGTTTACTTACGCATTTGTGAACACACGCTCCTAGTGTTTTTATCGCATATATATACATATTTATATATATATATATATATATATATATATAATATATATATATATATTATATGTGTGTGTGTGTGTGTGTGTGTGTGTGTGTGTATATATATTGCAGAAACCACAGGGAAAATAAAGTCGGAATACTAAACGTTTTCGTCTATTACGACATCCTCAGAGTACAAGAGAAATAGAACACAATATTTATACAGTGATAAGAAAAAACTGGGGAAGGTAATAGCCACATCAAACATTCGGACAATATACATACACACACATTCATATGCACATAGTAATAATAAAACAATAGAACAGCAAATACAAAAGAGCATAACCATGTGGTCGAAACGTCCACAGGACATCTGGCACAATCCGGAGCCATGGTACTGCTTTACTATCCTATCAATTATGAAATTATCTCATTTAAATAAACCTAAACTCAAGTTGATATTATTATCAAAATTGCTCTTTATAAAACTGGATTCAATGATGTTCCTTTCTAAAACAGAATTACAAACAACAATTTATTTAACATTGTCCCAGTCAATACTAAGGTTTATGTCCCCTACATGGACAAAAACCCCACTAAACATTTGGCCCGTCCTTATACTATATCTGTGTTGATTCATCCTAATATTCAATTCTTTAAATATTAGGATGAATCAACACAGATATAGTATAAGGACGGGCGAAATGTCTAGTGGGTTTTTTGTCCATGTAAGGGACACAGCTGTCCGTCTTGCAAGGCCACCATAACCAATTACCCAAAATTGATCCTTGGCTTGTTTACGTATCGTTTACGTACCTGATTATTTCTTCATAATTCCCCATAACTTTATTTATTCGTTTATTTATCCATCATTAGTTTATTCTTTAATTAATGAATTTACTTATCTATTATCTTTAATTAGCAATTTATTTATTATATAATTAATGTTAAAGAGTGAAAGGTTTCCTATCGTATTTTTTTTATTCATTATTATCCAAACATCATAAAATGATACTTCAGATTTCATCATCTTTCCTCTTATTTTCTCCCTCCTTGTCTTCTGCCGTTCTTTGTTTCCCTCTTCATCTCTTTCTCCCTCTTCATATCATTCTCCCACACCTTCTCCCACTCTCTCTCCCACATTTTTCTTTTATCCCCTAACTATTGCGTCCGTTCAAGATCCCTTTGTAATATGATATACTGAACTACTTTGAACCCGGCCGCTGTAGTTCATAAAGTAGCGAACCGTGTCTTTTCGTCCCGGTAAGTCCACCAAGGATCCTTATTTGGGTCACTTCTCCTCAGGGGAGCATGAAGACCTCACGATTTCAGCCCACGGAGGAGAGGCGCGCACTGTATGGACTTCGCCTCGGCCATCGCCAGTGTTCTGGGTGGCAATGAAACACCGGAAGCACAGTTCAATATATTGGGAAAAATTAGAAAAAGGCACGAACACACAAAAACACGTGCAGCAGGCGTCAGAGCCACAAGGAGACTGAGGGAACGCCAACATTCCCGCCAAAACTGCCCAAGCCAAGCCTTGCGGGCATCCGATAAAAATAATAAATACAACAACACTACTGAAATTTATACATACAATATCACACTAATATAAATAAAATATACACATTACAATATAAATATATACACATCGTGCCAACACAGTGGAATGGAGTCCCCTTCAGATAGGGTCTCGACCCGTTCAAGAAAAACTCCGGATGTTCAAAGAGAAAAGGAATAATTTTGAAACCATAAATAGGTGAGAAAGACCACGATGTGATGATCTCACCAGCACGGTACACTCTTTTACGCATTCTTCTGGTTAATGTCAGACAGTTTCATTCACACTGGTATCTCCAGGAGCTACAATCAATTCTTCATATAGTGATATAGTTATATACTTTGTCTTATGAGGCGGATTTATATACAATATATATGTATATATATTATACAAGTATATATATATATATATATATATATATATATATGTGTGTGTGTGTGTGTGTGTGTGTGTGTGTGTGTGTGTGTGTGTGTGTGTGTGTGTGTGTGTGTGTGTGTATGTGTGTGTGTGTGTGTATGTGTGTATATATATTTATATATATATATATATATTTGTATATATATATATATATATTTGTATATATATATATATATATCTTTTATATATATATATATATTTTTATATATATTTTTATATATATATATATATTTTTTTATATATATTTCTTTTTATATATATATATATATATATATATATATGTATATGTATTGATATATATATTATATATATATACATATATATATATATATATATATATATATATATATATATATATATACATGTCTGATCTTATGGAACGGAGAGAAAAAATTTGAATAAAATCACCTGGCGGCGGACAGAATAAACGAATCTAGTTTGTAAAAAGGAATCACTACACAAAGGCTCCTGGTTTTGACAGGGAACACAATTCGCGAATACGTCACGTACTTGAAACGGCCGAGTTAACAAAGTTAAGAGTCTGTAAACTTGTCCATCACTTTTAACATCAGCTATAAAAGATAACTCCTTCGAAAAGAAGGAACTTTGACTTCATCTAAACTCTATTTCTGTTTTTGTTTTTTAATTTCTTCATTTATGCAACTTTTTTGGGGGAAATTGTTTGTATGAAAATACCAAATAATCTGAGTTGTATATGAATCCTTGTGTAGTGTACACGGAGATCCACGAATCTGACCCATGATATTCCAGACCTTTGCAAGTACATATTTCTCTTAAAATAAAAATTAGTTTTCGTTAAAAAAAATCTGCATTAAAGCAACAACAACGAGGAATATATTTGCATGGCTCTGATAGGACGTGCATGCACACTTTTTATATATTTTTTCTATTCTATATATTTCATTCTGTCAGCACTCGAGACCCAGTTGCGTAAAACCAATGAAGATTGTTTACATGTTACTATTTACCGCTTGACCTCCCCACAACAATTCTTCTTAACCAACCCTCACCTTCCCAAAGCCCAGACAAACAATTTGTTTGTAGTTGCTAGCGTGAACTGGCCACTGTTTCACCTACTTATTGCCGCCGTTATATTTCCAAAGTCTTTTTCGTTCTGATATTTGAGTTTGGAGTCGTGCACTTTAGCCGTGCGCGCCTCGGAGCTTATTACTAGACGACATGACGTCACAATTTGTGGATACAGAACTGAGTTTTGATTTCTGGATAGAAAAGACAATATCCCTTTTTCTTCAACGATCACCAAAGACATGGAACAAAATTAGTCAAAAGCGAGGAGTGTCGTTATTCAGTTAGTCACCTCAAGACTGTTCTTGATAGGAAGACAGGCGAAATGCGAACCGATCAATGTCTACGAGAAGTACCTAACTTCACCGTTGCAACAGAAAACGATGTTCCAAGCAACGCCATTACTTGAAGCTAGACATTACTGCTACGATCCTGTTTCAATTTTTTTTTCACACATTGTGTAGAGAAGATATGGAATGACTTTACATCAAGGTCAAATACCAGCCTTATGTGAAGTGTTCGACCGAGTTGCCATGTCAGCAACTTATGATTCATAACAGTATTAGAACCAAACTTCATTTTAGTCCTTCAAATCGTACCTTATAGTGATTTTTTTTTCCAAAGGAAGACTAAAAGGTGCGATATTATTATATGTGCTATTAATATATTACCTAAACTGAGACATTCACGACGTTTTCGCTATCCAAACGATTTATGTCCTGCTGCTCAAAGCCTGATTTTCCAGCGACGACTATCGTATCAGATGTCCATAGCACTTCTCAGGACTATCATTTGTCGTTCGGTTTCTAAAGCGACAATATTTTATTTGCGTCTCTACCTACTGCAAATCGACTTCACGAACAAGTCCAAACATTTGCATTGGAAATCTTCCCAACCTTGACTGACGCGCAACCGTGGAATCGTTTAAAGAACTGCAACTGTTCTCTTTTTTTTTTGTGTGTGTGTGTGCCTTAATCTTTAGCCCTTTTGCAGTTTGAATGAAATTGTATGATGCCAGCTAGAAAAAATGTGCACTGGAAGGCAGAATTATTACAAAGGGTTACAAAGGAAGATAATTCACCCGTTATGTTATTTAAAGTTGTTTCATCCCAAAATGAGATTGACCGTGATTTTATGTATTCTTCTATTTATCTATTTATTTATTTATCTATCTACTCGTTCATTTTTTGCTTATCTATTCATTTATATATTTATTATTTATCTATTCGTTTTATTTATTTGATATTTATTCATTTATTTTTTATTTGTCTATTTATTCATTTGTTTGTTTGATTATTTAATCATTTTGTTTTTGACAAAGAACTGATGCATGATATTCCACAAGGGTACCAAACGCGTTGAAGCGGTATTACCACAGCTTTGTCCTTACGGTTGGCAAGCCTGACATTCTATTTGAACTTTGAATGGACTCTTAATGCATATAAACTTCCATAGACTCAGAATTGACAACTGTCGTTATACTTTGGTCCAATAGCAACAAGAGGGACAGAAGCACTAGTAAACATCAGCCAAGAACAACAACAACAAACGACAACATCAACTGTTAACAGAAAATATGAACCTGCGACTTACCTCGAAACTGAGTAGCGGGCGGCATCTGGCATGTTTTACGTAATCGTATTCTTTGGAGGTGAATTGAATTCGACATTTGTAACATTGATTATATATGATTGGTTGGCTTAGCTCTCAAAAGACGAATAAATTAGTCTGGTGGCAGACAGGAAATTATATATAAGGAGGACCCCGGTTAGAAGAAATACTGGAAGATTACATCTGGAATTGTGGTTTCATTCCGCGAGACTTCCTGGAGTCGTCCTTTCCATTGGACAAACCCGAGATAATACTTTAGTCTTTTACTATACTTACGCTGCGCCTGGCCTAATCACATACCACGATCCGACATCCCCTTCCTGGGTGCCACCTTGACACTTGACACCTATACCAATGCCAATGAAGATTTGGCGGAGTGCCTTGGTCCTCTGCCTTGACACTAGACAACCCCCAAGTCCGTTGTCAGTGGGAATTGGACGTCAAAGCTATACGATCGTTGTCGCTTCCGCGTCGGCTCACGTGCTTGGCTCGCGGCAGCTGTGGTGGCTCACGGCGAAGACGCAGTGCTGCGTGACAGATAGCGTCAGGGAGAGACCTGGGACCTCTTAATCATAGTTTATGGTTACTGGAACGACTTGTCATTAACATCAACATTTCCGGTATGCTAAGAACCAGTGATAATTACCTGAAAGAATCCTTTCCACAGCGCCCATGTTTAGAACCTATCAATACATTTACTGCCATCTAGAGGTGCAGTCCCGAGAGGCCGGTACATGGTTTCAGGACCAGGCCCAAGATTTCTTTCTATATAAACTTATTTCCCGCCATATTTTTATACAAGGAGACCTGACAACTGACGACTGCTCCCACTGTTGGCCAGTGATACACAAAGAGACCCACACCAATATAGACCTAACTTCAGCGTTTCTTCCTGGAGACATCTATGGGGGCGACCTGAGGACCGTTGTACCATTCTTGGAGCTGCGGATTTCCTGTAAACTTGAGGCAGCAGTTATCATTATTGTTCTCGGTCTGGTACTGTTAATTGTCACAACTGCCGTTCCTGTGATCGGTCTTGCATCGCCGTCACTCCCAACATCACCTGTAATATATACATTTCATTGTTACCATACAGTCGACCGTGACCATAATTACCAGTGCTATGACCGTAATAGTCATAATTACCGCTATTACCCTGTTACTCATGAAACGACTGAGTTAAATGCAGCAATGTTATTATCATATGTCATTATTTATTTGTTTATTGATTTTTTTGCATTTATTTATTACTTTGCTTATCTATTTGTTTATTGATTTTTTCGCATCCGACTTAGTTATGGACCAAAAGGTCTCCTGTCGGCATGCTCCTCTTTTGTAATCCTTTGTAAAAGTCATAGTATTCATCTTTTTACACAGTTGTACGATGATCATATAAGGTTATCTAACCATCTTGCGGCTTTATAGAGTACATCGCTTTATACTCTTTTTTTCCATCTTCATTCCTATAGCTGTGTCATTCTTATTACTTGACCTTCAGTAATGATCACGGTTAATGACCATGTAATTGATTTTGAGGTTCTGTTCCTCACACACCCACACACCCCCTCGCCTCATCCTGTCTGATGTATATAAGGAAAAGATAATTACTGGAGCCTTTGTTTGATTTCTTTGTGCCTTATGTAAGCCTTCCAACCGTCGTACGTCGCAGCAAGTCTGTTTTCGTCATCCGAGCTTTTCCGGTGTAGTATTGGTGGGCTTGATCACGGAACGCTCCATGGTGAGCTTTCTCGAAGAGAGTTCTTCTGTGGACTCTTTCAGAGGAAGGTGATGAGTGGAAGTTTGGTGGGGGTGTGGTGTAGGGACGTGGTGCTTTTTCAGGGAAACTGTGTCCGGATTTTCTTCGGAGTATTCGCTCTGTGGGATTTTTTTAGGGGATTTTAGTTAGGAGGGAGACTTCTAAAAAAAATGTTAATTGGCAACCTTTCTCGGAGGGTATTGTAGGTAAGATGATTTCTTGGGTAATATCTTCGGAGGATTTCTCAGGGTTAGTGTGTAAGTGAGGATTTTTTCAGTGAATCGTGTGTGGCGGGATTTCTCGAAGATTATGATTATCAAATTGAGGTTTTCTCCCTTTATGTGTATGTTTGTGTGCGTGTGTGTGTACACACACACACACACACACACACACATATATATATATACATATATATATATAAATATATATATATATATATATATACATATATACATATAATATATATATATTTTTTTTAATCAAGATGTAATTAAGACTATGATGTTAGAAAATACACGTATCAGAAATGTCTTGGGGAATTTCAAAATCAAAGTTTATGTCGATACGATCATGGAGAGTGTGCATTGCTCTGCGCATGTGGCGGCGTGTGGCATCACATACAACCTGCATTCGTCTTTTTTTCTTCTTGGGTGGAATTCCGTTGACTCGCATTAGTGTAGTGGAAAATATATTGTTGGATTGAATATTTGCGGTTCACAAAATCTGAACGGTGAGAATTTTCTTCGGTGTGAGATGTAATCAGAAAGTGTTGCATGAAAAACGTGCAGACGTGATGTTCCTAGTACGTGCTGACAGTAGATTTATTTGACCATTTTCTATGACAAGTTAAACACCATATGAGGACGGAGCCTTTATTTGTACGACGTTTCGCTTGTTACAGCTTTTTCAAGTACATAAGCGAAACGTCGTACAAATAAAGGCTCCGTCCTCATATGGTGTTTAACTCGTCAGTCTTGTCGGCAACTGCTACTTTCATGAAAAAAAAAGAAAAAAAACATTTTCTATCTTGTTTATGTACTCAAATGTCTATATATGTTGTTTACTAGAGCGAGGCAAGAACATCGATAGACTATTATTTTTTTTTCTTTTTAATCCATGCGAAGGCTCTTTCCTTTCTTTCTCGTTTTTTTTTTTTTTTTGCGGTATTTTGATGTCTTTTTTGCAAAATAATTGAATAATTGACCCATGATTACCCAATTCTCCTGTTGATGTCAGACGGTTTCATGTGGTTCAAGGGGAGGGAAGTCACAGGAATGAACGAGATGGCTTACCTTTTTTTTTTTCTTTCTTTTTAAAGACGATAACACCTGGATCTCCAAATAGGAAACCTCCAACCATCCCATGACGAAATTGACGTCTTCAAGGATTTCACTCTGGTTAACCACAAACGATTTTATTCAGTTTAGGATATCTTGATTAATGGGTCTCTCTGGCGTTAGCCAGGATAAAATTTCGATGAGGATGAATGGATACTAGCCTATTTTAACAAAGTGGTAAACATTGTATATTTTGTTGTGCAGACGCAAGACTTCTTTTTCTTCTTCGACTTCGACTTTTTCTTCTTCTTCTTCTTCGATTTCTTTGACTTCGACTTCGTTTTCTTTGACTTCCTCTTCTTCTTCTTCGACTTTTTCTTCGACTTCTTCGACTTTTTCTTCGACTAACCGAGGTCAGGACGGTGTCCCCACCTGTGATTGAATTCGCCTTGTCTTTCAAAAAAAAAAACATGAGATGTGTTGCTGTATCAAAGTGGCTGAGGACTCCACCTGCATCCACTTATTGTTCTGTCCACCTCCACTTACCCGTCTTTCACAATCCACATGGCGTGCTCATACCATTCCACTCCGATCTGCTTTGTCCACTTCCACCGGACACACAAATATGTGGAAGAATCAGGTCATCATTATAAGTATGATTTTACAGAAATATGATTTAGCACTCTGGCTAATATCTATTTCTGTGATTTATAAGGTATAACCGGCACTTAATGACTGGTGCATTTAGATTAATATTGTGTCATTGTGTGTGCACCTGTGTAAGTGGATCATTGAAGGTTACTAGCTCTCGTTCCTTGATGGAGCATCTAGAGCGCCATTTCTAGAGGCGACCAGCTAGAAGGAGAAGGATCAAACCCTTGCGGCAGTAAGAAACGAAGAAGGCGAGGAGCCTACTCCAGAAGGCCCGAAGTAGCAGCGACCGAAGCCGTCACCTTTACCCTATGTACATGCGCCTCTTGGACTAATGGGGAAGGTAACAGCCACTTCTGGGAATCGGAGGGAAGTGCGGGATTCAAACCCACAACTAAGCAAATGCGAGACCAGTATACATCTGATACAGTAAAGGGGGTGGTCTTATATCCCGAGCTTGATCCCAGGCCCCGGATCTATCCCACTGTGAAAGTAAAATGGACCTACAGGAATCGAGGGTCCTACAGCGGTAGTATCACCTCAACAATGATTCTTGTCCTCTGCTATCACGTAAGCCATGTCAACTTAACTCTCCACTTCATTTGCATTATACCGTAACACATCCATTATTCTCCAAAGTCAGAATGACCAAATCAAAGCAATATATATATATATATATATATACATATATATATATATATATATATATATATATATATATATATATATATTGGAAACTAGTATGTTATAACACATTTGTAAAAGATCACTGTTAACCCACTATCGGAGAAATAATATCGGAAAGTACAGAGAAACTGTATATTTCGACTACTCTCTGTACCTACTCTCTGTACCTTAACCTTATGTAAGCATTCTGCTGAAGAGGACTACAGAGAGTAGTCGAAATATACAGTTTCTCTGTACTTTCCGTTATTATTTCTCCGATAGTGGGTGAACAGTGACCATAAACATATATATACATATACAAATATATATATATATATATATATATATATATATATTTATATAGTGTGTGTGTGTGTGTGTGTGTGTGTGTGTGTGTGTGTGTGTGTGTGTGTGTGTGTGTGTGTGTGTGTGTGTGTGTGTGTGTGTGTGTGCGTGCTTAATTTGATGGCATATTATATATAGTTTGTTCCGTTTTGAAGTGGCTCTAAAGTGGTTATAGTCTCCTAAAAATAAAAAAAAAACTGATCCTTTTTAAACACAAATGAACACAGAGCAGAGGCAAGGCGTTTGTTTCTGCAAATGTAAGCCTCCACATGACTCCATGTGCCCACTGTGACTCAGTCCATTAGCTCTAGTTGATGTATCAATGAGGCTTACTCTTTCCGCACACCACCACGTAATATAAATACAGTCCTGAAGTCAAGTTTTGAGATACACGCAGTGACTCCATTAATATAGTTAAGCCTGTTTAAATTAGGCTTTCCTTTAAATAAAGCCTAATTGACTAATGTCAACAAGGACAGAGTCTACATGTATAGTTATATTCGTCTCAAAACATTATGTATTAAGCCCGAAGAGAAAATTACATAAATAGGTTATTATACATGTCTCTCTTTCAAGAGCCCACGTGGAGCACTGGGTAACGTTCCTGCCTCGGAACGCAGAAGGTCCGGGTTCGATCCCCGGTAAGTGCAAAGCACTTCCGTGGCTTTCCAACCCCTCACCGCAACGGCGGACATCAGAGGTGCGGTAGATCAGGGTCGCATATAATATTTGCTAACACCTAATCCGTATGGTCGAGGCGATAATAGTGATTTCAGACTTCATTCACATCCACAGCCATTTCAACTTACTAAAACTTTCACATGCAGCACTTCTCATCATACGTACAACCTTAGCGAGCCGGATTAAGCCTCCGTGGTGACGTACAGAGGCTGTATCGTCCCTCAGGGGATAGGTTGGTCATGTAGTTGACCATTAAGGCTGAACTACTACTACCACCACTACTACTACTACTACTGCTGCTGCTGCTGCTGCTGCTGCTACTACTACTACTACTACTACTACTACTACTACTACTACTACTACTACTACTACTACTACTACTACTACTACTACGCATAAGTATCCCATATATAAACAATTCCGAGTATATTGGAGATGAGGTGACAATGAAACGCTGAGGCTAAAATATAAAGTTTTATTCAGATCTAAACATTGCGACCCCTTGGGTCTTCTTCATATATTTGTTTAATACTCAGGCGGGAAGGAAAGTTATGTTTTCGTAATTATATTCATAGGTTGGTTCAAATTCGTGACTTCATGCGTTGCATAACAACCGACGGGCCTCTTCAGACACTCTCCTTTCCACACCGCCTCACATCCAAGAGGTCTTGGAGATCAGCCTCCTGCTTACGTCATGTCGCTGCAACAGACGCCATCTAGTGCATAGTCATCGAAGGCGTCGTTCTTAATTCTGTTATTAAGACTTCGGAGACTATTTCGTTATGACAGATTATAAACAAGATGGAGAAACATAAGAATGGAAAAGGTTACATGAGACCATAAGGCCTAAACTAGGTAGTGCTATGTCCCTTACCGGCTGTCATCTCAATCCATAAAGTTATTTAATCTTCTCTTTAAATAACCAATTGTTTCAGTGGTCAGTACATGCTAAGTTTATTCCATTCGTTAACCAATCACTTGGTAAACCAGTTCTTGCCTGTTTCCTGAGCATAATAATTGTCTGTCTGTCTGTCTGTCTGTCTGTCTTGCTGGCTGGTTGATTGACTAAAGACAAGCAATTCTGTACAGCTAAGGAGAGCTGGACCTTGGCTTGAAGGAGGATCTAGGTTGATCAAGAAGCCTGTCTGGATCCTCCTCACACTCTTGACTTCGTATGACCCGCATAACGTTAACTAGAACAAAATATATGAAATGGTTCACAATGGCGACGAAGTTGATGACGCTATGTCGCCTACGACAGACTCCGCTGTAATGTGACCATCAACCCTAAAGATCACAAGATATCCCGGATGCATTGTCAGGAGTCTTGAAAAGGATCTTATTATGTTAGCTCTCTTCCCCTTTGCACAATAATCCTTATTGCGTAATATTATTTCTAGCGTGAAAATATCATTGAAAGGCCATGCAACTGGGGACAGTAGAATTGAGACTGTATATTGTCAATAATATTGATCGTGATGGAACTCGCAAATCTACGTTGTAGATTCATGGGTGCCACCTCAACTGCGTAGTCGTCCAGTACGTTGGCTGTTGGTAGAGTCCGGTAGATCCATCAGGAACGTTGTAGAAAGTGTTTTGGATTCCTGTCAAACTTGTCAAACTTGTATTAAGTCCTTCGCGAGGTTAAGTAGATATATGGAGGGAGAAAGGGAATGAGGAAGGGGGAAAAAGGACGGAAGGAGAGAGGGAAAGGGTAAGAGAGGGAAGTAGGTAGGTAGGTAGGTAGGTAGGTAGGTAGGTAGGTAGGTAGGTAAGTAGATAATTAGGAAGGAAGGTCAGATAACTGAGAGATAGGAAGGAAACGTTGAAGAGAGAGGGAGAGAGGGGGGCAATAAAGAGATAGGTAGATAGGTAGGCAAATAAGAAGGAATGTAAGGAAGCTGGAAAAGGAAGGCAAGAGGAGACAGGGAGGGAGGAAGAGGGGGGAGGAAAGAAGGGAAGGAAGGAGAAAGAGAGAGAGGGAAGGGAGGAGGGTAGGAATGAATGAATGAATGAATGAATGTGTGGAGGAATAGAGGTGTGTCACTCAGGTAACACGAGGTCGTGAATGTATTGACGGTTTGGAGCACCTTGCTACTTTTTTTTTTTTTTTTTTTTGAGGAGGGAGGAGCGGGAGGGACGATGGCGTCATCAGGCTGGTAAGAGAATAAGTCCTCTGATATAAATCCCTCCGTAGGTACCTTTTATCCAGACTGCCGTTGAGCTACTCTATTCATTTCCTTGGAACCCCGACGATAACATAAGATGGATCCCTTCCGTACCAGTAGGCACTGTTCCTGTCATCCCGACTGCTTTTGGGTGATGCATTTTGCGAAGTGGAGTTCGAAAAAGGTTGTGGCGTTCAAAAAAAAGGTTGTGGAGTTCTGGATTTTTTTTTTCTTCTTTTTTTTTTTTTTTTTTTTTTTTTTTTTTTTTTTTTTTTTTTTTTTTTTTTTTTTTTTTTTTTTTTTTTTTTTTTTTTTTTTTTTTTTGTCAATGGGGTTGAGGGGTCTCCTTTTACGAAGTAAACTCGTGAGCTGTTCACGTTTTTTCTCTTTTCGTCGTTTCTCTTTTTCCTTAACCCTCCCGAGGAGTAAGCGAGTCTATAAAGGAGTGAGACCTTCACATTCCTGGAAATACTGAAGGAGGAGAAGGAAAAAGAGGAGGAAGAAGAGAAGGAAGAGTAGGAGGATGCGTAGGAGAATAATCTTGAGGAGGACGAGAAGGAGAAGGAAGATAAAGAGGAGGAGGAGTAGGAGAAAGATAAGGAGGAGGAAGAGAAAAGGGAGAAGAAAGGGGAGAAGGAGCAGGAGGATGCGGAGGAGAGTGAGTATGAGGAGGAGGAGAAGGAGGAAGAGGAGAAAAAGAAGGAAGAGGAGGAGGAGTAGCAGGAAATGGAAGAGGAGAAGAGAAGGAAAAGGAAAGGGTGGAAAATAAAGAGGAGAAAAAGAGAGAAGAGGCTGACGAGTAGAAAGGAGAGGAGGTAAAGAAAGAGGAGGAAAATGAAAAGGAGGGGGAAAGAAAGAGGGTTGGAATAAAGAGGAAGTGGACGAGGAGGAGAAGGGAGAGAAGGAAGAGGAAAAAAAAAGAAAAGAAAAATGAGCATGAAGAAAAATGGCCCCTTGCACCACGCCGCAACTACTTAGCGGGACTGGCGCTCGTGGCAGCGAAGAACGTTTGACATTTTGAAACATGCGGAGACGCGAGCACGACCTTCGAACGCCATCATCAGTCCGTGGAAAAAAAATGGAATGAAAAAAATAGATAACATAGATTATGAAGATAAAATGCGATAGACAAAGATGAAATAGATACAATAAAGATAGAAATAAGGTTAAGTCAAATCAAATAAAACATAAAGATGGGTAAAAAATAATAAGATGAGAGACTTATGAAACCATTTAGATTTTATTAATTCGGTATATTAGCGTCCTACGACATAAGTTTACGAGTAACTATACTGTGGACTGTGCACTTCAAGAAGTCCGTTCAGGATCTGATAGATGTGAGTCATTCTGTCAAATCAACTTTAGTACATGGCTTTCTCTCTCTCTCTCTCTCTCTCTCTCTCTCTCTCTCTCTCTCTCTCTCTCTCTCTCTCTCTCTCTCTCTCTCTCTCTCTCTCTCTCTCTCTCTCTCTCTCTCTCTCTCTCTCTCTCTCTCTCTCTCTCTCTCTCTCTCTCTCTCTCTCTCTCTCTCTCTCTCTCTCTCTCTCTCTCTCTCTCTCTTATGTGCTATTTGATTTTCTATTCTGTATATATTAAATGAAGCTGTATAGTACATTGCGTATCACTCTCTAGGATTATAAGAACGATTATTACCTATACCCCATCCCGCCTGTCTCCCCCGTGACACCTCGACGTGGCAACATGGGAAATAAAGCGCTCTTGTCACGTGTCATAGAAATGATTCAAATCGTTCTTATAACCCTAAAAAGTTATATTCATTGTGGTATACAGTTTCTGTTAGTATACACAGAATATAAAAAATCAAGTAGCACATAGATGGGAAATAAGAGAGGTCGGCATGTGTACTTAGGTTGATTTGGCAGTATGGCTAGTAGCAAATCACGACGTATCCCACACCCTGAAAGGACTCCTTGCAGCGCACAAACTACTGTATATTCCGAAAAGATTACCTTTGCCCTTTGTGCGTTGGGAGCGTCTGAGGTGAGTAAGTAGTAGTTGCCGCCTATCCCCCAGCCAAGCTAATTTCAAAATATCTGTCCTTGCGAAGTGAGAACAAAGCCGATAGCGCCGCCACGCAGCGCGTGCAAAGCTACACGACAATGACGTCATTCAGTGACGTCATTCATTGTATCGTATGGGAAAAACAGAGAGAAACGACATGCAGTGTTCTCTGGTCTTATTCCCTACAATACAGTGGTGGAGCACTTCGTAGAGCACTGTTCTGTTCAGAGCCAGACGGTTCTCTTCAGCCAGGTGAGGGGCTAGGTTTGGTGCCCTTAGGGTTTCGAGACATTTCACCGTAATCCTCCATTATTACCGGGGTCGACCCTCGCTGAATAGAAGGTTTATGCATTGAAAAGTTATATATATATACATATATATATATATGTGTGCGTGTGTGTGTGTGCGTGTATGTGCGTGTGTGTGTGTGTGTGTGTGTGTGTGTGTGTGTGTGTGTGTGTGTGTGTGTGTGTGTGTGTGTGTGTGTGTGTGTGTGTGTGTGTGTGTGTGTGTGTGTGTGTGTGTGTGTGTGTGTAAGTATGTATGTGTACATATAGATATGCCTCTTATCTCTCTTTTCCCTTTGTTTCGACATTACTCTCTTTCCCGTCAAACCTCGTTTACTCTCTTCTATTCCCTTCCTTCCAAAACGCTACTCAGGCCTTCCCCATGTTTTTATTAAACTGGATTTTTTTCAATACGCTGACATGTGTTCGAAGTTGGGATGAATCATCATAGATTTTCAGTATTGTTGAAGTTCCTAGAAACTTCCTCTTCTCTTCCTCCTACTCCTTCCCTTCCTCCCTCGTCTAGCCTCCTTATTTTCCTCCTCCTCCTCCTCCTCCTCCTCCTTCTCCTCCTCCTTCTCCTCCTTCTCCTCCTCCTCCTTTAACGTATACCAACTATTCTCCTTTCACAGAGCTGATTTCTCAACATCACATGATACATCCAACTCTCCTACACTTTACAATTCTTCCTTGGCTGTTCCTTTCTCTTTCTCTTGTATACACGTTTCTCTGACCTCTGCTACTCTTCTCTTCTTCATTTCCGCTTCTGTAGTCTCATCTTATCCGTTTATTTTCTTCTCGTACTCCGCCGTGACTTTCGCAACTACGTTTACGTTCCGAGACTCGACAAACAATGCAGCCTGCATCATCAACCCTTTAGAAAGTGTTTTTGTTTGCATGCCGCATCAAGCGAAGGTGAAAAGGACCCAGCGGCGGTCAAAAGATTATTTGTAGACATTTCTTTGGCCCATTTTGCCATCTATCTTGTCTCGGTTCCTTTATGTCATCATCACTGCCCACACACTAGATCCCCTTCGACTCCCCTCCAACACACACACACACACATGCACGCACGCACACACACACACACACACATACACATACACACACACACACACACACACACAAACACACACACACACACACACTCAGACATACACACACATATACATACATACATGCCCATACAAAATTACCACAGGAATGCCCTACATTCATACGTACACACACACACATATATATATATACATACACGCATACATACATACATACATACATACATACATACATACATACTGTACACACACTTATACACACTCAGACACACACACACGCGCGCGCGCACGCAAACAAACAAACAAACACATTCATACACGTGCGCTCGCCCAATTCACCAGCTGTTGCATGAGAGTTTCCTCTGCTTCCTGTCTACCCCCTTCATTTCCTTTTTCTTCCCTTAGTTTCCCTTCCCTTCGTTTACCTTCCCTTCATTTTCCCTCCCTTCCTTTCCCATCCCTTCTTGCCCCTTCTACCCATACCTTGCCTTCCTTGGCTTTCTTTCCCTTTCCCTCCTTTCCTTTCCCTCCTTTCCTTTCCCATCCCTTCTCGCCCTTTACACCCCTACCTTGCCTTCCTTGGCTTTCTTACCTTTTCTTCCCTTCCCTTCCCCTCCTGCCGCCTTACCCTTCAACCGTGATGGGAGGCTGTGCAGTCCGGCAAGTCAACACAGAAATACTTCTCCACGAAATTCCGTTTGTTTTTGTTTTTTCGACAGCCTCCCCTCCCCCCCCCCGCCACCACTACGTCAATATCTTGAAGAACCTCATTAGCTTTATGCCCTCCTCACGATTCGCCTTCTTTCAAGTCTTGGGTTCCATTGTCTTCTAATTTTTTTTTTTTTTTTTTTTTTTTACTTCCAACCCCCCACCACCACCCCAACCTGATGGATGCCTCAGTCTTCTTTGGAGTATCGAGAGGCGCTAGAGTATTTCAAGAGTATTTCATAGAGTTTGTTCTAGCTAATACCACACTATTCTATTAGGTTAAAGGACAAATTAACGTAGCAATTGTTCGGAAATTGGAATTTCTATAGAATTTTAAGAGAAGATTAAATAACTTTATGGACAGGGATGACAGGTGGTGAGGAACATGGAACTGCCTAGTGTAGGCCTTATGGTCTCTTGCAGTCTCCTCCATTTGTATGTTCTTATGTTCTTCTCGCAGATGAGATCCAACTGACTTTGATAGTATCTCTTAGGATCAAATAGTGAGCCTTAGAGCCACACCCAGCCCAGGAATGTCTGAACGCAGTCCTTCACACTACTTCACCCAACCGCCCACCTGCACTCCCGAACTCCTTCGGGAAATAGCTACCCACCCCCCCTACGATTCTTTTGATACTTTTTAGCCAGTCCTCTATTTTTCTTTTTCATTTGCCTTTTATTTTATCTTTACTCTTTCTTTTATTTCCTCTTTCTTATTTCCTCTCTCCTCTTTCCTCTCTCCTCTTTCCTCTCTCCTCTTTCCTCTCTCCTCTCTCCTCTTTCCTCTCTCCTCTTTCCTCTTTCCTCTCCCTTCTTCCTTCTTTCCTCTCTCTTCTCTCCGCTCTCCTCTCTCCTCTTTCCTCTCTCCTCTCTCCTCTTTCCTCTTTCTATGTTCCCGCTTCCTCTTTCCTCGTTTCTTCTTGATCTGTCTTCGTAGATCCCTTTCGCGCACGGTGGCATAGCTCTACACCTGACTGCGCGCGACGGCGGGTGAAAGTATCCAACCCCAGCTGCCGTTGCCATTGCTCTTGCCTCCTGAGACTGAAATTAATTACAACAAACGTGAGATGATTAAGCGAAGGTAGAACAGGAATTCAGGAGAGAGGAAAGGAGAGTACATGACAAGGCGAAGAAAACGATGAATGCGAAATTGAGTTACATAATATCATCGTGGTATCGTTGGCCAATTCGAAACTCCGTATCAGGTGTTAATGATTAAGCAATTCGATATTATAGATGGTAATACATGACATGCTATTGTTATCTAAGGCCTTCAGTCTGTCATTATTTGATGGCAATTATAGGCCAATACTTTTGCATGATTAAGCAAATATATTTGATAGCAATAAATTATATTATTGTTCTATAAAGAGTTCTATCTCCATCATTATTTATTGTCAATACTCAAGTATTGGCAACTATAACCTCAAACTAGAATCTTTGATATCTCCATGATCCTAGAGTTAATTGGTAGTTAATATTATATAGAAAAAAGTAAATATTGAAAATTAATTTTAATTTCATAAATCCCCTTTAAGCTGAGGGAGTCGGGTATAGTAGTGGTGAGGTACTGAGTGTAGAGAAGAGATTCCGTTTGCTTTTGTTTACTTGTGACGTCATCAATTGCACCAGTGACGTCATTAACGCGTGATATTTTGAAAACGTGAGTGAAATGTGATTTAGCCTGAGCCCGTTCAGTTGTTCTTGTTGCTCCATTGCTACTGAATTTGTTTTGTTTTTTCCCAAAGTCTTGTTAACTGAAAAGTGTTTTGCACAACGAAACGTGGAAATCTGAATGAAAAGGTAAAAAGAAATCATGTCGAGTATGAAACAATGTACCAATTAATTTCAAGGTATACAGTACATGATTATGTTTTATATCTATATAAATAGAATAGAACAAAGAACAGCCTTGAACAATGGGCACAAAAAAACATAATCTGTTGCTGAGGCATAAGGTACGAAACTATATGAGTGTTGATATGCAACTGACTTCAGACAATTTTATTCAAAACAGGATCTCCAACAGACGTCAGGGAGATCGAACCAAACAGAAGAGTGGAATACTTGAGAAATTTTATTCAGGCTAATATTTATTGGTTTTGATAGCCATGGAAATAATCTTTACGTCGACAGCCGACTGAATTTGTTGTTAATGAAAAAGTGTAGCGAGAAATTTATATCGAGTCTTCATGATTTTCATTTTGTTTTATTTTATTCTGTTAAATTAATTTTGTGCTGTCTTGCTTTATTGTCTTTATTAGTTTATGTACATTGTTTCTACAATTCATTACTTTGTTTTTGTTTTATTCTGTTGTCTTTTGTTTTTTATCTATCTTATTCTATTTTATTTCATACAGTATTATTTTATTTTGTCTTGTTCTGTTTTCATGATCGTTGTTCTTCTAAATTTGCAACTCCCCCAATCCTATCCTTATAAGAGTCCGCAAAAAATAAATATATAAACAAATAAATAAATTGATAGATAAATGAAGAGATGAATATTTAATAAATGAATTAATAGATAAATAGATAATAAATGAATAATAGATAAATGAATGAATCGATAAATAAACAAGCGAATGAATAGGTAAATGAATAGATAGGTGAATACATAGAAAGATAAACAGATAAATGTGTCACAGCAGATACAGTGTCCTTCCAGTGTGAGGTTCTGGAACTCTTCTGGTATTTCCCTGGACTGTGCAGGACTCGAACTCTGGAATGCGGAGACTCCAGACACTTCCCCACTTCTGGAACTCAGTTCATTTTCCGGTTCTTCCCGGAACGGTGCTCAACGAGTCTTTTTTTCACTACTGTTATATTAAGACAGAAGGGTAGGACTCGTAGCAATTGGACAAATTTAGCCTTAAAAAGGAAATAGACAAGAATTGGTTTACCAACAGAGAGATTAATGAATGGAATAGACTTAGTAACCATATAGTGAGCGCTGAAATTATTGGTTGCTTTAAGAGGAGATTAGATAGCTTTATGAATAGGAATGACAGGTGGTAAAGGACATGGAACTGCCCAGTGTAGGCCTTAGGGTCTCTTGCATTCTCATTCTTATGTTCTTATGTTCTCTGATTTATTCTGAAAAAGAAAAACAAAGAAATTTTTATACACTGTTTTGTGCTCATCGCTTAATCATGGCTTACTCTTTGAACTCGGAAATAAAGTTTGGGTGTTGTTCACGAAGAAGTCAGACATTTTTGAGTCAGCTGCGAGGCTAACTCAATGCAAAATGAGGCTGGCCTAACCTTCAAATGGCAGTCAACTCTGCCCCCCACCCCCCTTCAGTAGATAAAATCACTTGGAGGCAGCCACAAGAAATACACAACTCATGGCGGATAGTGAAAGGCTTTAAAGTATGGGAATCTTATATCTACCTTTCCCAACAAAAACAGTTTCTGTTATCGTATGCAATCTTTTATAAGTGATATTTGATCTTTTATGCAGCATTTTGTAATTTTCCCCCCCCCCGTAAATTTCTCCCTTTTTTTTTTACAATTTATTGTAGTGGATATATCATATGTCATATATCATCATATATCAAAATATAAAATATCATTCTATCGCTTAGGCGCGAGGTACTTTTCTTATTTCCTTTTTTGTATTTTTGGTTCTGAATAAAATGTCGGACGTGAGCAAAGGTGAAGACCATTTCCTCAGGCTGTTATTGTTTTTCGAATTCGACCCAAGAACGTGATCCATCAAAGCGTTATCAGGTCAAAGAGGTCAATCACTCTAGCCATGTCAAGAAACTCATTGTTTTTCACATACACATACGTACACACACGCGTACACCTACACAAGCGTACACACATATACACACACATGTGAAGCTAAATATGATAAATTGAGAGGAGACGGGACCCAACGAGCGTTGTTCTTTTCCTGTATACTACAATTAGATAAATACACACACACATATATATATGCACACACATACACACATGTACACATGCACACGTGCACATACACACACGTACACATGCACACACGTACACGCACACATACACATACACATACACACATACACACATGTACACATGCACACGTACACATACACACACGTACACATACACACACGTACACACACGCATACACACACATACACACACATACACATACATACACATACATACACACACACACACATACACATACATATACATACACACACACACATACACACACACACACACACACACACACACACACACACACACACACACACACACACACACACACACACGTACACACACACAATTACCCTTAGATCGGGTCATATTTGAGCTCAGAGCTCTAATTGGGGAGGGTGAACATAAGAACATAGGAATGAAGGAGACTGCAATAGATCATAAGGCCTACCGTAGACAGTTCCATGTCCATTACTACTTATCATCCCTATCCAAAAATTTATCTAATCTTCTCGTAAAACAACCAAGAGTTTTTGCACTTACTACATGGTTACTAAGTCTATTCTTTTCGTTAACCAATATTGGTAAACTAGTTTTGGGCTATTTATTTCTTAAATCTAAATTTGTCCAATCTAAATTCATTATTGCGAGTTCTGCTATGTTGTCTTAATATAGTGACCTTGCCCGCATCACCCTTGTTAAAGCCCTTAACCCATTTGAATACCTCTATTACAGTGGTTCCCAACCTTTTTTTTCAGTTTTACAATTATACGTACTAAGTTAACCTTAATCCTAATGCCGGGTACCATGATGTTTTCTTGATTTTATTTTATTCTATTTTATTTTTAATTTTTTGTCAGCCCTCCATTACCCCCGAAATTTGTTATCTCCCCCCCCAGGGGGTAATTTACCCACAGTTTGGGAACCACTGCTCTATTATATGACCCCGCACTCTACGTCTTTCCAGAGAGTGTAAGTTAAAGTGCCTAAGCCAGTCTACGTAAGGTAAATTTCTGAGCCCATTTATCATGTTGGTCATTCTCCTCTTTACTGATTCAAGTGAACTTATATCCATTCTATAAGACAGAGACCAAAATTGTACCCCATAGTCAAGGATGGGTCTAACTATCGCCAGATAGAGTCTGGTAACTACATCTGCTCGTGCATTAAAAGTTATCAGAACGTAAAGTTTTGCAATACTTGAACACGCCATGCGGTAGACTTACGGTGAGCTTACTGTATCTACACAAACCTCTTTCCTCTCCCTCCCAACCGACCTCTCCTTGATCGACTTGGTGTACACTGACTGGTAATCGACCGCCTCAGCTTGGCGGTTGACGACATAATTCCCTGAAACGGTGAATTCGACTCAGAATAGTACTAAGAATTGACTGAAGTTTTTTGGAAGACGACTGCATTGGAGCGAGTTTGGTTCAGTCATAAATGTTTCAGAGACTGCAGTTTTCCACGTAGAATATTGACAAAGAACGGGACTTTTGAAGAAAAAAAATCTATTATCAGAAGACAAAATGGAAGAGTTATTTTTTCTTCTTCTTTGTTTCGTTTGTTCTTAACGTAGGCTCGAAATCTGACGGGTTGTGTACAGTTTCAAATTACATTAAACTAAATAAGTTTATCAATCGAATTAAGATCATTGAATTCACAGTTCTCTCACTGTATATTTTATCTATTTTATTTATTTATTTATTTATTTATCTATTTATTTATTACCAGTAGTTGCACATGTGTTGTAACACTCTAGATGTACTAAGGGGTTAACGATTTGACTCCTAAAGTGAAGGAAAAAGACCAGAAACGAATCGAGAAGCAACGATCTAGCACTCGGCTGCTGTTAGCGATGTCGTTAACGCGTAATGTTTCTCAAACGGGAGGCCAAGGGTAATGTACTTGGTGGTACTCTTCCAAAACTCAAAGTTCTCTTTCTATTCGGAATCCCTACAATTCGTAAATCTCTAATATTCAGAAGAGAAACGCCTCTCCTCACCCCCCACCCCCGGGGTGGGTTGTTTTTTTTTTTTTTTTTTTTTTTTTTTTTTTTTTTTTTTTTTTTTTTTTTTTTTTAAGCAGTGTTACTGGTATATGGAATATTTCTAGAATTCGGAACGTTCTGGTCCAAAAATGAAAAATGGAGAACAATTCAAAATAACTTCTGTGACGCTACAAAGAGAAATAATAAACCCGAGGTCACATTTTTCTTACATATGGATCCACACGTAGGATGGGAATCCTGCCCCTTTCGCCCCGGCATAAGCTGGTATTGAGGGCGATTGGGCTGATGCACACTCGCCCAGTTTTTTGCACTGAACTGATATACAATCCAGGCTTAATAAGGAAATAGTCTCATGAAAAAAAAATCATTACAAATTTAAATTCAAGTCGGAGATACAGAATCACGACACCCTTCCCACAATCGCTCCATTCTTGTATGTTACAATTATGCAAAAAATACATCTATACATATCCACACACACACACACACGCACATGCAAAAATATAGGGAACAACGCATACCCAATACATTAGGTAAAGTTACATACGATTCCTGTAAAAGAAATTGCATAACATAAGAATGGAGGAGATCGCAAGAGACCATAAGTCCTACACTAGGGAGTTCAGTGTCCCTTACTACCTGTCATCACTATCCACAAAGTTATCTAATCTTCGCTTAAAACAAACCAATTGTTTCAGCACTCAGTACATGGTTACCAAGTCTTCTCTTCCATTCCTTAACCACCCTGTTGGTAAACCAACTCTTGCCCCATTTCTTTCTTAAACTTAAATTTGTCCAATTTAAATACATTACTACTAGTCCTTCTCTGCTGTCTGGATATGATGACCTTGCCTGCATCACTGTTGTTAAAGCCCTTGACCCATTCGAATACCTCTATTAGATCACCCCGCACAGTTCGTCTTTCCAGAGTGTAAGTGCCTAAGCCTGACTTCGTATGGTAAATTTCTAAGTCCTTCTATCATTTTAGACATTCTCCTCTATACTGATTCTAGTGCCACTAATATCCTTAGAATATCATCTATGCTTGAAATATGCAGCCAATACACCATATGGAGAGCAATTGGACGAAGAAGTTAAGCAATTTCTCAGAGAAGAGGCACGACGAAGACACTGGAAGGAAAGGGAAGGGGGAGGGGCGAGGTTCACGTTATCTCTGTTCTCTCGCAAAAAAAGGGGAGGGGGCAGGCTCGGAGCATCGATGACTCCCCGAATGATAAGACCGCCATTGTCATTCAGCACCGGACGTCTCCAGAGACCCAGGAGCCTTGACCGGATCCAGAGGCCGAAGAAAGACTTTCGCTCGAGAGAACTGTATGTGTGTTTATGTGTATATGTGTGTATGTATGCATTTATACATACATGTATGTATGTATGTCTGTATGTATGTATGCATGCATGTATGTATGGATGGATGGATAGATGTATATATATGTATGTATGTATATGTATGTGTTTAAACATGCAATACATACACATACATACAATACATATATCATGCATACATCCATACATACATGTATACATACATTACATACATATATCATACATACATTTGAAGGAAAGAATAGGCCCAATACAAAATTACGAAAATGTCATGATAGAATCGGAGGAAAAGAATGAGTGAGGCGTTTAACAAATATTTTCTCTCTGTGTTTACTTAGGAGAAGTTAGATAAAGTACCTGACTGCGATACGATCGTCAGAGAAGATTAAGAAAGTAAACTATCTAATATCAGCATTAGTAAGTTAGAAGTAGTCAAGCAGATTGAAAGACTTAAAGCTACAAAATCCCCGGGTCCAGACGAAATTTTTCCGAGAGTGCTTAAAGAGTGTAAATTTGAAATCTGCGACCAGTTAACAGAAATATTTAGTAACTCGGTAGACACTGGTTTTGTGCCTATTACTTGGGGGAAGGGGGCTTTGGGGAAGAGGGGGATGTCTGTTGAGGAAGGACGGGAGAGGACGGAAGACAGAGGTGAGTGGAGAATGGTTGTATACGGATGATGTTGTGATTGCATGAGGAGGAATGGGCAGGGGGGTGGGGGGTGAGGTGGTATGTGTGAGCAAATTTTGTCGCAGCCCGAAGGGATTTCTCCCCGTCCTCTCCTTATATGCAAGGGGGGACGGAGAGGGGGGGTCGCCGATTAAATGAAGCGGCCTTGCTGTGGATGTGCTGTGTCTTGCGACACTGCTTCTGACCCAGGGCGGTGGGCAAGGTGCAGGGATGTCCCGTCATCCAGGAGGTGCTCAGATGAGAGGGAGGGTGGGAGGGGTGTGGAGTGTATTTAGGGATGAAATGGGTGGGAGTGATTTTATGCCTTTCCCTTTTTGGCTACCTCCCTTGAAAGGGGGAAAAAGCCTTGGTATATGCATGCATGCATGCTTGCATGCACTTGGGGGAAGGCAAACGTTGTTCTTGTTTTCAAAAAGGGAGATAAATCGTTTATATGCAACTACAGACCAATCAGTTTGACATCAGTTATAGGGGAAATGCTTGGAGTAATAATAGTTAATAGACTCAAAGAACACATCAAGAGACATAATTTTATTCGTGACACACAGCATGGTTTCTCCAAAGGTAAGTCATATGTGACTACTCTTCTATCCTTTTACACAAAAGTATATAAGGCGTCAGATAGCAATGATAATTATGATGTTATTTACTTTGACTTTAGCAAAGCGTTCGACAAGGTGCCTCACCAGAGACTACTAAATAAAATCAAAGCCCATGGCATAGGAGGAAAAGTGTTAGAATGGATTAGAGCTTGGATCAGTTAGAGAAAACAGCGGGTCACCATAAATGGTGTAAAATCAAAACGGGAGTGTTTCTAGTGGGGTCCCTAGGGCTCGGTTTTGGGTCCCTTATTGTTCATTTTGTACATAAACGACTTGGACAATGGGATTAATAGTGATGTTAGTAAGTTTGCGGACAACACTAAAATAGGACGCCAAATTAGGTCAGGAGACGACACCGAGGTTCTGCAGGATGATATTAACAAATTGCTCACATTGTCGATGAAATGGCAAATGAACTTCAATATCTCAAAGTGTAGCCTGTTAAACGTAGAGCTACGTAACCCCGAAAATAGATATAGTTTAAATAACACGTTTTTAGAGAAAACGAAGTGCGAGAGAGACTTGGGAGTTCTAGTGAGTCCTGACCTTAAATCCAAGAAACAGTGCATTAGCGCCAGGAATAAAGCAGATTAATATGTTTCATTGCTAGGACGGTTACGAATAAAAGTGCAGAGATGATTATCAAACTCTAGCGTTAGTTAGAGCCATCCTTGACTATGCGGTACAGTTTTGGTCTCCATCTTATAGAATGGACATCAATTCACTAGAATCAGTACAGAGGAGAATGACCAAAATGATACATGGGCTCAGAAATTTACCTTACGAAGAGAGGTTTAGGCACCTTTACTTACACTCTCTATAAAGACGCAGAGTGCGGGGTGATCTAATACAAGTGTTTAAGTGGATCAAAGGCTTTAACAAGGGTGACGCAAACAAAGTCATCATATCAATACAACAGAGCAGGACTCGCATTAATGGATTTAGACTGGACGAATGTATATTTAAGAAGGAAGTAGGTAAGAATTTATTTACTAATAGGGTGGTCAACGAATGGAACAGACTTAGTAACCATGTAGTGAGCGCTGAAACTATCATTTGTTTTAAGAAACGCTTAGACAACTTTATGGATGGGGATGATAGGTGGTAATGGACATGGAACTGGCTAGTGTAGGCCTTATGGTCTCTTGCAGTCTCCCTCATTCATATATTCTTATGCTCTTATAATGTATGTATGTATGTAAGTATATATGTACGTACGTATGCATGTATGTCTGTATGAATGTATGTGTGTAAGTATTTATGTATGTATGTATGTATGTATGTATGTATGCATGTATGTATGTGTATGTATATATGTATACATGCATGTATGTATACATGTATGTATGTACTATATGTACATATGTATGTATGTATGCATGTATCTACGTGTGTATGTATGTATATAAAATTATATATGTGTGTATGTATGTTTGTAATATATGTATGATATATACATGCAATGTATGTATGTATATATACATTATGTATGTATACATGTATGTATGGATGTATGTATGATGTATGTTTTGTGTGTATGTATGCATGCATGCAATACATGTGTATGTATATGTGTCTACGTAATGTGTATATGTATATAATGTATGTATGCATGTATGTAATGTGTAAATAGGAATCCACGCGGCGCGAGATTGTCCACAAGGATAGAAGCACTGGTAAACTGTAACTCATGACCACAATATGTATGTATGTATGTATATGAGCATGCATGTACGTATGTATACACGTATACATGTAACACGCATGAGCGTAAAGCGCAGTGAACGTGCGCAGTCTTCAAGGCCACACGAAGCCCATGAACTTCGCGTCCCAGAGTCTCGCGAGCTCGCGCTGAGGAACCCTGTCAGTTCGTTCTTGGACGCGGTGGTTTCTGCAGGAGGTTCCTCCCTCTCCGCGCGGGTGTCCGTATCTTGAGTGTTTTCAGAAATCGCATCAAATCGAGGAATTAGATGCACCAGTGTTACTGACTTCTCGGCCGCATTTCGATAAAGATCAATACTTAAGAATAGTAAGGTTCTATGATATTGTTAAGATATATTTTGTTGTATTCTTAGGAGGATATTGTCTGTCGATCTCGTCCCGTACCTATGTACCTGGTTTAGGGTGACTGCCACTTGTTCTGGCCGTCATAGCACATAGGGTAAAGGTGATAAATATGTCATGTGTTGTTGGTGATTTCAATAATCTTTTCAAAAGAATCAATAATACTCTTCATCTGACGAAGGACGAAATGGTCTGCCTGCATATCATCCAGAGCTTGTACCTTTGAACTTGGATGCCACTCTTCAGACTGATGCAGCGTCAGTTGGTCTACTACCCTCCGACCCCAACCTCCAGAAAACTGAGAATGATAAGCAGATATTAATGAAGTGAAAACCAAAAGGAAAGTGGCCTATCAGAAGCCAGCCCCTTTTTTCATAAGAAGTGCTACTGCAGAAAAAAAAGGATAAAAGAAAAAAATAGATTTATAGAGACCTCAGGCACCCATTGGTCTCTCAAGAAAGACTCGTAAACATCTCCATCACGAAGACCGTACTGAATTGCACTTTGCTCTAGGGCCGTATTCTTAAAGGAGATTTTGGGGTACCGAGGCAAAGCAACATAACAATTAAAGCCTTCATTTCCTACAACCATAAAATTTATCCTTTTTTTTTATTGATGCTCAGGAGCTTTGATCATTACAATGTGTGGTAATGACACTTCCAAAAGACAATAGCAGAGACAGGGAAGCTGTGTGACATGTGCCACTAAATTACTGGAGTCTGTCTATGATATGCCAGAAGCAGATTAAAGAATTGCTGTACTTGCATGTAAAAGATCAAAGCTTAAAAGTGATTCCAGAGGATGTTGATGACCAATACTAATACAAACGAAGTTTACTAGTCATACACACACACACACACACACACACACACACACACACACACACACACACATATATATATATATATATATATATATTTATATATATATATATATGTGTGTGTGTGTGTGTGTGTGTGTGTGTGTGTGTGTGTGTGTGTGTGTGTGTGTGTGTGTGTGTGTGTGCATATATATAAAAACCCAGTGTCGTCAGCAAACAACAACTGGCTTATCTCCCACTTTTCACCATTTTCTTTAACAATATCCAATCCCCGGCCCATTATCCTTGCGTGTACCTCTCGCACCTCTCCATCCATGTATAAGTTTAAAAGCCAAGGCAACATAACACATCCCTGGCGAAGTCCCACTTTTACCTCAAACCACTCACTCTCCATTTCTAATTCTAACACAGACTCTACTACTCTCGTTAAAACTCTTGACTGCTCTTAACAGCTTTTCTCCTATCTCATATATCTGTAATACCTCCCACAGTGTCTACCTGTCTACCCTGTCATAAACCTTTTCCAAATACATAAAGGCTAAAAAAAAACTTACCTTTTCCTAAAGCTTTCTCACTTATCTGGCTTTCCACAAAAATATGATCCTCGTAACCCTTACCTGTACTAAACCCGCCCTGTTCCTCACCAATTACACCATCTGTTCCTCTCCTAATCCTCTCAGTCAAAACCCTACCATAAGCCTTCCTAACTACACTCAATAAACTGATCCCTCTGAAACTACTGCACTCACACTTGTCCCCCTTTCCCTTGTAAAGTAGAACTATATAGGCACTCCTCCAGTCCTCCGGCACTCTACCCTCTTTTAAACAAACATTAAAACATTAAACCTCACCAGCCAATCCACCATCACTGTATCTCCCTTTTTTAGACACTCCACATAACACCCGTCCAACCCAGGTGCCTTACCTGCTCTTATCATTTTAATAACTGTTTTCACTTTATTCCATATTTCTCCTCCATTTTCCTCACTCATCACTCTCATTTTCTTTGCGCTTCCCACTCCAGCTACCTTTCCCTCCCTATCCTCCTTCACATTTAGCAACTCCCTAAAATACTCTGCCCATCTTCCCCTTACTTCCCTCTCTTCCTTTATCATCCCTCCATCTGCACCTTTTACCTTTTCTTCTCTAATTGATTCGCCTCCTGTTCCTCTCTTAATTTCCTTCCAAAACATCTTTTTTATTACTTTCAAAAAATTCTGTCATACTCTTACCCCATTTCACAGCTGCTCTCCTCTTTGCCTCTTTTATCTTGTACTTTACTTCTCTTATTTACACACACACACACACACACACACACACACACACACATATATAT
>NC_134796.1:10773326-10780826 GCF_046742065.1 Oratosquilla oratoria | reverse complement strand
GCCTTCAAATGGCATTTCCGTGGTCCATTAGATTCGAACCCGGACTTCTTCTTTTCTTCCTCGTAAACATTGGTATTATAGATCCAACCTTGATTCACTCGTAATATTCGCCCCCAGGCAGGTTCCTGATGCAAATTCGTGATTGACATCGTCTTCATCCAGGAACACGGAAATCGTATGAGGATTTATTGGTCCTGTGTAAGATGGTTTTCTCAAGATGAAAGGAACTTTTTATGGATTTCTGCGATCACTTTTTGATAAGCAGTGAAAATAGGATCGAAATATATCGTGGGACAATGTGGAAAACCCGGAAATTATTTTCGAATTTAGTTTCTCTTTTCCAGAGGGTTTTTAGTTTTTTAATGGAAATATTTTCTTTAAGAAAAAAATTACTTGTCCAAGTTCGTACAATGATCCCTGCTTTCATCAAAGAACAGATTTTTTTCATTCTCTCTTTTTTCACTTGATCGTCATCAACCTCCAACACGTGACGGGAACATTCTAACTTCTTACTACGTCATGTCGTCGATTCCTCTGTCGTTGTTGAAAGAATATAGTCATACAACACTTCAAGATCCATTTTAAACCTAGCACAGTTTCTAACATTACTTTGACATTTTTACTTATTATTGTTCTTATGTTGATCGTGTTTTCCCACTTGAGGCCCAGTTATATTGTAAATGTAACTTTTAGATTTTGTTTTATCATTCCTATTCGATGACGTCACCAGCTGTGCTGATATAAATAAAAGGTAGAGATTGAGTCGTCACGCTTTGTCCTCCCCTCCCTCCCTCCCTACTTCCTTTCTGATCCACCATAAGTTCTGTTACCACTTCCTCAACCACAGGAACTGTCATAACATATTTGAGAGTTGTGGAGGAGCAGTATTCTTGAATAAGTAAATAATTGATCAATTGCTGCAGTCAGATGTTTTGAGGTAATCAAGATGAAAAGAAAACAACTCATGATTCTTGCCTTGAGTTAACAATAACAATGATTACGTTATAATTATGTTGCTTAAACAGTTTTGTAAATTTAAGTAAAATTATAACTATGTACAGCTGCACAGAAAACTATCGTTAGTAAATCACGCTAATCATTTTGACACAAAACAACGAAACTATTTGAGACAAGTTGAAGTTTCCATCGGAAATAAGATTATCATGTCATAGTGAATCCATATGAACTCCGGAACTGTTATTCGATTCATATTCATTCAGAAGAAATTCGAACAATTCGAACCCCAGAAATACCAACCCTTCGGTATCATAAGGTTATGTTCATTAGCGAATGTTTCGACACCCCTACTAATGATAGTTTTCTGTGTAGCTGTACAACAACTCCACTTTTTTCGTCTAGCAGACTATTTTATTCAGTCATTTTTAATCAAGTTCCTTTTTTCTTTCTACAGCCTGAAGTGACCAGATGCGGACTGCGTAGCTCCAGACAAGAAGTAGTAAGTGTCCAGTTTCAATTTAATTTCTCATCTAAATATTTCAGAAAGGTAGAAAACGTACAAGCATAAATTATCCGCAGATATTTTTCTCCGAAGATATCCTTCAGGTGAATAAAATGACCTGGTGTCAGTTAGAACAAAATTTATATTTCGAATCTGGGCTAAAGGATTATTCAGTTCGCGGAAAATCTACCCTCCATTGAATTAGATATTATGTGTGCGTATATATATATATATATATGTGTGTGTGTGTGTGTGTGTGTGTGTGTGTGTGTGTGTGTGTGTGTGTGTGTGTGTGTGTGTGTGTGTGTTTTGTGTGTGTCTCTATGTGTCTGTGTGTATGTGTGTGTATGCGTGTGTGCGTGTATGTGTGTGTGTGTGTATGTGTGTGTGTATACGTTTGTGTGTATGTGCGTATGTGTGTGTGTGTGCGTGCGTGTGTGTGTGTGTGTGTGTGTGTGTGTGTGTTTTGTGTGTGTCTCTATGTGTCTGTGTGTATGTGTGTGTATGCGTGTGTGCGTGTATGTGTGTGTGTGTGTATGTGTGTGTGTATACGTTTGTGTGTATGTGCGTATGTGTGTGTGTGTGCGTGCGTGTGTGTGTGTGTGTGTGTGTGTGTGTGTGTGTGTGTGTGTGTGTGCGCGCGCGCGCGTGTGTGTGTGTAAAGAGAGAGGGAAAGATATGTATATACATAGTGTTTGCATATATACATACATCCAGATACGTTCTTGCCAAAAATATTTTGATATTCCAAAGTTTAGATTTCGAACTCAAAATCAAATACATTAATTCTGAGTGGAGTATAATAGCAATAAGCATTTACCAACAGCAAACCTTCGAGTATAAACGAAAAATCATGTTCATCCTCGCAGGCAATAGAGATTTGATATAATTGTGCAATCATTGTTCATATAATGGTTCATCTGTAACTGACGAGCATTCAGTCCTAATTGGGCGTGACGGTTATGAATAATCTCCGGTATTACTGCAATTAGTTTAATGTCGACGTATTTCCTCGATCGCTTAAGGCAGCGTGGAACGTGATCCATCACAAGGGAATTGCAATGTTCCCTATCGGATGTGCAATACTGCGTCGTCACTCAGGCTTGATATTTGGCTCATGTAATCCTGGAAGAAAATAGTTGGGAAGTGTGCAGGTCCGTGCAGAGGGGGGGGGGGTGCTGGGTTGTGCCTGAGTACCTGCCCCTTTGCCCTGTGCCCCAAAAGTGCCCTTCAGAAAAATATATAAAATTGAATGAAAAATTATTTCTCACAGACTTTTTCCATTTTCATACCATTCAGAATTTATAATGTGGAAAATGGTGTTACAGAGAGTTTACACACACACACACACACACACACACACACACACACACACACACACACACACACACACACACACACACACACACACGAATAATACAAAAGAGTGAAGTGCCCAATTTCCATCCCAAAGCACCTGCCCCTTGTAATATCTGTGCAAGTTACTGGAAGTGTGTATAGTAACCATTGGATTGTGAAGAGATTCATGGGTTATCGTTTAACCTGTGGTGAAGGAGGTGGGGACATGTAATATACTCTAACCCAGCCGTTCTCAACTTTTATCATTCCATCCCCCTTCAAGAATTCTCAAAATGTGTGTGGCTCTCCTTCATTTTTCTCCCAAATCCAAACCCGTCAAAAACGGTAAAAGAAATAATAATAGTAATAACATATTAATTAAGAGAAAAGTTTTGCTTTATTACAAAGTTGGCATTCATAATTATCTTATATTTGATAGAATTTTTGTGATATGCCAGGACAGAGTGATGGAAGGTTTTCTTTATATTCAGATATAGAAATGGTATAGAAATGTACGAAGTTCTTGTCATGGCCCGCAGGTTGAGAACCGCTATAGTCTCACCTTCTGGTTTCCCAGAGTATTTCCTTCCGTCTGAATACAATAACCAGGTGGCAGGTAGAATGAATATAAAAGTCAAGTCAAGTACTTGGGAGACGTAAAATATGTGTTCCTCATCAAGACAGACTCTTGTTCGTTTGAACGTCGGAGCCTAAAGTGAACGAATTCAGATTGTCCCCAAATTAATCAAATGGGATTTTTTTTAAACTGGTACTTGACGAAATCAAGATTGATTCATTTAGTTGAAGTGCACCCCCATCCCCGTGTGAATATTATAAAAAAAAGAAAACGAAAAGAAATAGAGGAAAGATATTTAGGAAGACTTGGTTCCAAGGTGAGAGAGGGAGAAAAGGAGGAGGACGAGGAGGAGGAGGAGGAGGAGAAGAAGGAGGAGAGTAGAAGAAGAAAGGACTTGGGGGCCCAAGGTCACCATTTTCTTTAACTCACTTTCCTTCACAATTTTACATAAGAAAAGGTAGCAACTAGCGACAGCTCTTCCTCCTTTCCCTCTTCCTCTTCCCCTTGTTCCTCTTCCCCTTCTTCCTCTTTATTACATTCTAAAATATTCCTTATCCGTATAGATACAACAGAGACAACAGTCCAACGTTTCTTCATGGAGAGATATCTTGGAACGTCGGGGGTGGTGGTGGTTGGGGATGATGAGGCATCAATTATTCTTGTGGATTTCTACTTAGAATAGACTACAACGGAGAACAAAGTCAAATCAGACAACCTGGAGTCCCCTTCACTTCACGAGGTCAATGCGTGAACACAAGATTGTGACAAATGAGAAAAAAATACACGTATCTTTTTAATGATGATGGTTTCTTCGTCGTTTTAGTCATTCTTGTCAAGTGAGAACGGAATGATTCGGAGACGTGTGAAGCAAAAGTCTTGCAATGAATAGAACACACACACATAAACAAACACGCACACACACACTAAAAGACAAACGAGAAATAGTAAAACTGCGTCAAGGGAATAATGAATATTTAGAAGATGTAGAAATGGCTGAAATTATGAACAAACATTTTAAACCTGTATTCACAATTGAAAGTACACAGAATTGGGAGGAAGGACAGAAAGATCCCTCCCCCCATGAAAGAAATAACTGTGACACAGAAGGAAATAAGGGACCAAATAAAAAACCTTGACGTCAGAAAATCACACGGTCCGGATGGAATTGCAAATTGGATATTAAAAGAATGTATAGATGAACTAACGGACAAAATATATAGAATAACTGATTACTCACTCAAAGAAGGAAAGGTACTAACAAAATTGGAAAAATGCAAATATTGTACCAATATATGAAGGAAGGAGCAAGGAAAATCCAACTAACTATAGACCGGTCTTCCTTACAAGCACAATAGCAAAAATATGTGAAAAAGTTATCAAAAGTAGATGGATTAAACATCTGGAAGAAAATGATATACTGAATCCAAAACAATTTGGATTTAGACACGGAAGATCATGTGCCACTAACTTGATTTGCTTTTACTCAAGGCTAATAGAAATAATGCAAGAAAGGGAGGAATGGGCGGATTGTGCTTTCCTGGATCTACAAAAAGCATTTGATAAAGTACCACACAAAAAGCAACTAAGAAAAATTGAAATAATAGGTGGTGTACAAGGAAAGTTATTGGAATGGATGGAAGATTTCTTGAACGGGAGCAATATGAGGGTGGGACTTAGAGACAAAAACTCGACCTGGGAAGAAATGATAAGTGGAGTCCCACAGGGTACTGTATCGGATCCGATAATGTTTGCCTTATATATAAACGACATGGATGAAGGTGTGGAATGTTATATGAACTTCTTTGCAGATGATGCAAAACTAAAGAAAGTAAGTACAGAGGAAGAATGTGAATCACTACAGAAAGACCTGGATAAAGTCTGGGAATGGAGTCAAAAGTGGATAGTGGACTTCAACATCAAGAAATGCTGTATAATGGAGTTTGGAAAAAGTAAAAATAGAATATCAGGGCAATATAAAATTAGCACAAAGGAAGTTAAAAAAGTTAGCTCGGAAGGGGACCTAGGAGTAATTAATTATCAGCGAAGACATGTCACCAGACAAGCATATGAACAAAATAGTCGGAGAAACCTTCAATTTACTAGGATCAATGAAAATGACCTTTGAATACTTGGATGAGGAAATGGTAAAGAAAATATTAGTTACGCTGATTAGAGTACGCTGCAACACTATGGACTAAAAAGTACAAAAAAAAGTACTAAAAAGTACTAAAAAGATTATAAAGAAATTAGAAAAAATTCAAAGAGCAACGACAAAGATGGCACCAACACTCTCTAAATTGACATACAAACAAATATTGTCCAAATTGGAACTACCAACCCCGAAACAAAGAAGAGAAAGAGGAGATCTACTGACCATCTACAGAATTATGAAAGGGATGAAAGTCCTCGACAGAGATGATTTATTAATGTGAGATAAGAGAAAAAACAAGAGGACGTGAAAAGGAACTCAAAAAGGATAATTATAGAAGAGATCTGAAAAACAATAGTTTCCCACACAGAGTAGTGGATATCTGGAACAAATTGGATAAGGCAACAGTGTGTGCAAATACTCTCCAAGAATTTAAGAAGAAAAATTTATGCTGAAAGACACAAAGACGGGTCACAACGAGCATAGCTTTCTTCCCGTATAATACAACTAGGTAAATACAACTAGATAAACACACACACACACACACACACACACACATACACATGCACACACGCACACACACACACACATGCACATACACACACACGCACAAAACAAGTTTAATCAATGAGAGAATAAAAGGCTACTCACGAGCATAGGTCGTATCTTTTAATGCAATTAGTGTGTATATATATGCTATATATACACACTATATAAATCGTTAGTTCGTATATACACACTATATAAATCGTTAGTTCGTCCACATTTGGAATATGCTGTTTCCGTATGGTCACCGAATCTCATTAAAGACATTGACAGACTGGAAAAAGTACAATGGCGAGCCACAAAACTGATTCCAAATATCAAAAATAAATCATACGAAAATCGACTAAAGCACATGAATCTGTTTTCCCTAAAAAAGCGTAGACTCAGAGGTGACTTGATACAGGTCTTTAAGATTTTAAAGGGAATTGACAACATCAAAAGTGACAAAATTTTCACATTGAATGAGAATCAGACAAGAAACAATGGTCTCAAACTGTCCGGAAATAGATTCAATTTGGAAGTAGGTAGAAACAACTTTGCCAACCGTGTAGTTAATGAATGGAATAAACTTCCTGCACAGGTAGTGCAATGTAGTTCAGTTCGAAGCTTTAAGAATCATTTAGATAAATACCTAAGTAAGATGCTGTAATGATTATAATTTGTCTTATATTATTTGTTTTTGTTTTGTTATCGTTTGTCTGTCTGATTTTCATTTATTATTAGTTATATGTCAATTTATTATTTACTATTTACCTGTTTGTTTATTATTTTAACTATACCTATGCATTTATTTATGTATTTTATTTGTTATTTACATTATTATAGTTTTTATTTATTATTTTATTATTAATATGATTTTTTTTTCATCCGACCTAGATATGGATCAAAAGTTCTCCTGTCGGCATGCTCCGCATTTGTAATCCTTTGTAATCCTTTATGTACAACATATATATATATATATATATATATATATATATATATATGTATATATACTTATATACATATATATATATATATACATACATGCATATATATACATATATACTTGTATATATACTTATATACACATATATATACATGTACATATATATATATATATATATATACATATATATATATATATATATATATATATATACATATACATATACATATACATATCTATACATATATACGAGCGAAATCCTTTTCACCTTTGTAAAGGAGTGGTCGAGTTAAAGCACGTACCCACGTTATAAACACATAATAACCATTCAACTACCCCTCCCATCTCAGCACATCGTAAGATGTGGTGCATTAAAGCGAGTTGTTAGACAGAACGTGACGACGGAAATGAAGAGATACTTTAGAGACCAAAGAGCGACACGGTTGGTAGATTATTAGCAGAACAGAAGACTACTGTCTGCTCCACAAGTTGAAACTCTCCGCGTC
>NC_134796.1:10753326-10768326 GCF_046742065.1 Oratosquilla oratoria | reverse complement strand
TTCCGCTTAAAATAATTAATCATATATTGTTTTAATGCGTTATAACATCAAACAATAGATTTGCGAAACGCTTTCAAGACGTAACGGAACATTGCTTGCCCCGACGTGCTCGTAAACCGCCTTTTATCCAGTGGCAATACATTGTTGGGTGTTTAATGTCGTCACACACGCACGTACACACACACACACACACACCACACACACACACACACACACACACACACACACACACACACACACACACACACACACACACACACACACACACACACACACACACACACACACATACACACATATGTAAGTATGTAGGCATTTGTGTATGCGTATATGTATGTATTTATGTGTGCATGTGTGTATGTATGTACGTATGCATGTATATATGTATGTATGTATGTTTTTGTGTTTATATGTGAGTGCTGTGTGTGTGTGTGTGTGTACGTACATAGCTAGCTATGGCCTTCTTCTTCACATAAAAGGAGTGTCCGGGTCAGAGCACACACACCCAAGCCAAAACACCGACATCTCACCACCCCCACCACCCCACCCACCTCCTACTCCCTCTCCCATCTCAACACCTCAGGGATGAAGGTTTCCCTTGCCTCTGTCACACTTCTGGGGTTCACTGAGTGTGTTTGTGTGTGTGTGTGTGTGTGTGTGTGTGTGTGTGTGTGTGTGTGTGTGTGTGTGTGTGTGTGTGTGTGTGTGTGTGTGTGTGTGTGTGTGTGTGTGTGTGTGTGTGTGAATGGCTCAGCACCACATGTATCATTTACTTTTACTTTAACTTTTGGGCTGTATCCTCAGCCCATCCCAAAAATCACTCGTTCTAAGCATGCGGTGGGCTCAGTGTTAGAAAACTGCTCAATGTGAGCTTCTTATACCAAAACGAGATTTTTTTAGTTGTGTCTGGGCGGTCTCCAGGAGTTTCTGGGTCATGGCGGAGGTGGTGGCCAATAATGGACACTTAAGTTCTCCTTAGGCCTATGGTGGACAAGGTTTTACCCGCTTTCTTTATCGAGATCGAACAATCAAGAATCTTCTTGTGGGGCATGGTCAAGGCCTCGTACTTTCCGCTTCTCCTAAAATCCTGATGCGCCGCGCGTCCTCTAAGAGGCTTTGTGTAGATCCGGCAAGCTTGGTTCAAGGTGTGGTTTTATACGTCAGTCGGACGTGCAACAGAAGTGCGTCACCTAGGTCAAGTTCCTGTAGTATTTGTTACTATTTTGTTTAATTAATTTTCTACTTGTTTGTTAATCTAGCTATCAGCTATCTATATATGTGTCTATATATCGATGTTAGCTATTTAGCTATTCATTTATTTATTCATGTATCCGTTTATTTGTTTCTCTTTATTTGTTTATATATGTTTATTGATTTATCAATTTATCTGATTTATTCACCTGTTTATTTCTATTTGTTTATATATGTCTATATGAATCTATTATAATCAGTCAACTCCATTTATGCAAGAAAAGACACCAAAACTAAATTTAATCATTTGTATAGCATTTCGTAAATAGTTCAAGAAAGAACATAGAGCAGAAGTTCTGAACTTGCTACCTCGTGTACCCCAGACGTTATGTGTTGCTGTTCTTTAGCCTCCTGGAGATGGCCACTTCGAACACTGAAAGGAATAGTCAGCCATCCATTAACTAATTTTTGTTTTCTGCTTGTGGCCTCATTTTTGAAACTCTCGGAACACCCCCTACCCCCACCCCCACCCCACACCCGAGGTTTATGAACCCCAGATTGAAAATAAAATAAAGATCCTCCCATTCAGTCCCCAGGCGTGTCCCCCCCCCCACCCCTCAGGTGAACAGTCTCTTGTTCTTGGTCCAGAGGATGTTGGCTAAGTGGTCAGCTGACATTGGAAGGAGACTGGACCACTGGCTGGAACGTGTGGACAACAAAAACTCGCGCCAAGTTTAGTGTCCACAGCTGCAGCCCGAATGAGGGCACTTGGTGTTGTCACTTTAGAAAACGAGGAAGTAGTAAAGAGATGGGTTGCTTGCGTTGCACAAAGAGTGCAAGAGATGTAAGACAACTCTCCGAGAGTAGCAAGCGCGAGAGTAGGTTGGAGGAGGAGTGGCTACGTGGCCTTCGACTCTCCTCCCACTCCTCCACCTCCTCTTCGCCGCCTGTTCCCAAAACAAGGTCGAATGTCGAGGTCAGATCTTCATTTGCTAATCATCATGACACAACGCCTCATTGCGAGGTGTAAATAATGCAAGGGTGCATTATTGTAATGTAATATAAATATTATTTTTTTCTTGAACAAAAGTGATACAATAGGCAAAACATTCTGAAAGAAATCATTGTCTTTAGCGTTAGTATTGTTCTATTAGAGATTCGCCGAAGCTGACCACAAAAAAAATAAAATCACTACTCGTTGGCATTATTGTGTTGCCAACATTTTATCCTTAACATCCGCTGGCCTCCACATGTCATTGATAAAAAAAATATCTCACATGATAAGTATTATTAGGAATACTTTTCGTGTCGTCAATAGATCCTGATTATCTGAGGACTTCAGTAGACCTGCTGATTCACCAGAAGTCGTGTTAATCGTCTATTGAACAATTTTTCCGTTCACATCCATCCCCTGCCCCCTTGTATTCACTGTTTGCCCATGGACCTTTAACTTATGCAGTGCTGTTTACTGTCATCCTGAAGGTCAGTTCAGTACTGAAAAAAATCGTCTAGCATCCAACGCCCATTCCCCGCCTGCTGTGCCCCCATGTACACACTGCTTGCCCATGAACTCCTGATTTATTCAATGCTGTTTACTGTCAACCTAAATATCACTTCAATACTGAAACGAGTCGTCCAGTATGCATCAACTCCCAATAGTTTTATGTCTCTAGACACCCTCTGGAGTTTCTGCAGACTCCCAAGGATCCTTTGATCAACTGATCCACGTAGACCTTGCCAAGACCCTTCATCCCATGCCTTCACCCTTCCAGCATGGTTTTTATGTGCATTCTCCCGTATCGAACCTCAGTAAAGCGGCCCGTACATGACCAATATTACTGACATATACTTATTTGTTACTATTGTTCCCTTTATATAGTTCTACAGTACTGTCCCTACACTCTCATTGATATTTCGCAATATATATTTTTTCGTTTAGTAGTTCACCAAGCTACACTCGTGATGATATGCTATTTTATTATTTCTATTATATTATCATTATTATTATTATTATTATTATTATTATTATTATTATTATTATTATTATTATTATTATTATCATTATTATCATTATTATCATTATTATCATTATTATCATTATTATCATTATTATCATTATTATCATTATTATTAATATTATTAATATTATTAATATTATTATTATTATTATTATTAGTATTATCATTATTATTATTATTATTATTATCATTATTATTATTATCATTATTATTGTTATTACTATTATTATTATTATTATTATCATTATTATTATTATTATCATCATCATCATCATCATCTTTAAGTTGGTCTCCGTAACACTATATTAGAATTCGGTGGAGATCTGGTCGGCCATTTGGATCTAACATTTTTTTAAAGAGTGGTGCTGGCGTTAATATTACTTTCCACAAGCGCCAGAAAATTACATATAGCAAAGAGATGGAAGTTTTTTTTTTTTTTTCTGAGCAAGCAATTTGATTAAATACGGTTGAACTTCGACACAGAGAATGGTCAAAACTGAGATCTTTTGGTCTGTAAAAAGATTTGGTGCAGGGAGTACATAAATGAATAAATAAATAAATAAGTAAATAGATTAACAAATAAATAACCAGACAGATAAATGAATAAATGCGTTCACCAATAGGAAAATAAATGACTGAATAGATAAACTAATAAATTCATAGACAAAGAGATATATAATTGATTAGATGAAAAAGTTATTTGGTTAACGAATACACGAATAAATAAGATGGATGAAATGAATAGATAAAATTACCAACAACTAAACAAGTAATAAGCAACTTAACAGGCTGAAAATGAATTGTATTCACGTTCTGTGTGACAAAAGTCTCGGTTTTGTTGCCACAAAGCATCGAGATTAAAATGATAATTGCAAAATTAGTTGGAGGAAGATTCGCACACATCACTACCACATAATTTATATTGGAGGAAAAATATTAATCCCCTGGACTCTGATGAAGAGAGCTTGAACTCTAATGGTCCTTGCTCATGTAGTTTCTAAAGGATTTTGTTCATTAAAGCTGCCCCGCATTTTCCGTGTCGGGGACGCGATAGAAAACTCACAAAGTAATCCATTGAAGGAACATCAAGTAATCCTTAGAGACGATACAATGATATTACCAACAATTATTTTGTCAGAAAATATATAATCGTACTGGTGTTTCTAATATGTAATTTAATATCTTCCTTATCTCAGTAGGGTATTTCTTGTACCAGTAATACACTCGTATAGTTAGTATTATTGTATGTGTTTGAAATATTGTAATAAATATATTTACTTCACACCAACCATACAATTACCAAGCTAGATTATTCCAAGGCGATAGACAGGATCTGTAATGGGCTATGAAGGCCGAGCTTGCAAGGACATCTTAAGTGTGTCACAGTTATGAAAGAACCTAACTCTGTTGTAGAGGCCCGCCTTTCGTTCTCAACTAAATTGCCCCTCGACCTTCAAGACACAGTGTTGACGCCCTCCCCCCTCCCCCCCCCCCGCCTCTTCCTGCCAAGGAGGACCTTGGGAACAAGTATTCCCTCGAGGCGGTAGACGCCCTTGATTAGGTTAGATCCCTTTGTATCTGTCATCCTCCCGCGGTAGGAGCTGCCCTTCGGCGACTTCGTCAGGGTATGGAGACAGGGCATGCAAGCCCTTTAGTAAGTGTCCTTGATCTTGGTCCTTTTGTTGTTGTTCTTGTTGTTGTTGTTGTTTTGTTGTTGTTGTTGTTGTTGTTGTTGTTGTTGTTGTTGTTGTTGTTGTTGTTTTGCTGTTATAAAGGAGGTAAGGAGCATACACCAGGAGGCGCGTAGCTTCGGCTGAAACCGTCCTTTTTACCCTAAGCGCTTGGAGTGTATGGGGAGGTAACTCTCACTTCTGGGAATCGGAGAGAAGTTGAGGAAGCCACGACTCAAAAGAATACCAGGCCAGTGCGCTTCCTATTGTGCCACCAAAGTCTTAATATGATAACACGAAAAAACTGAATATTTGGATTTAATTTCTCCAGGGTGGCAATTGTATTAATTGGTTTCTCTTGTTGTTGCAGATGTAGTTGTCTTTCTCTATATATTTTATTATGGTAACAATCTGGTGCATTCTTTTACCCTGAGAGGGATCCTCTCGTGGCGGGAAAGAGGAAATGTTGATCTTCAGTACTCTGTGTTGGTCTTTTGAGGCTTTATTCTAGTTCACGCCTTGGGGATTTATTTAGCTAGATAAGGGGAAGGGGGCTACAGATACGACCAGGTTAGGTGAATACGTAATCTTAACGTCGTGATGGGTTGCAAAGTCGTAGAAACAGCAACAACAATAAAATCGACGACGACGACGACGACGACGACACCAACATTAACACCGAAGCCAAGATCGACACCAATACGAAGACCAATCCCAATCCCAACACCACCAACACCAATGACACCAACTCCAGCACCACCAAAACCAACACCTAACACCAGCTGCAACAACAGCAAAATGTCCCGGATTGACGCTGACAGCAGGGTCACTTCCTGTAAGACAAAAAAGTGACCGAAAAGCTGAAGAAGCTGTTATTCCCCGCGAAGCAAATTCTACTCTGTCATTCAGGTCAGATTAGGGAACTTCACGTCAAATTCGCTTTCCTGTGACGCCTCACGGGAAGATCTGGCACCTGATTGGCCAATAGGACGTGACGTCATCTGAGGTCCTCGTGGCGATTGGCCAAGACATAAGAAGCCTTTCTGCTACGTCCTGTCATTAAAGTCTCCGAGCGAAATGTTTGTGAAAGGAAATGATGATCATTACTACTAAATGGTGCAAATCATTCCCGAGGCTAAATAATAGGCAACAATGGAACCAAAGTAGGTAGTATCTAGGAGTAAATTAGTGTTGTTTACTAGTATACATGACTGGAAACACAGATAGGTTAGGTCAAAATTAACTAACCCTTCTAGTGCATGATGATTCTTTCTGTTGAATAAGATTGCCCGCTGTCAGTTAGAATGAAATATATTGATTGAAAAAAATATCGTGGTATAGTTGTCACTGCTAGCTTCGCTCCCTGTATCTACTGGTTGACGAGTCTGGGACGCAGAGGGTTATTGAACCATCATGAAAAGTTTATTTCATGGTGTAATTCTTCAATGAACATCGTGGGAGTTTCTTTTTCCATCTCTTTGTCCCCTTCCCCTCCTCCACCTCCCCCCCTCCCACCTCCCCCTTCCCCCCTCCCACCTCCCCCTTCCCCCCTCCCACCTCCCCATTCCCCCCCTCCCACCTCCCCCCTCCCACCTCCCCCTTCCCCACCTCCCACCTCCCCCTTCCCCCCTCCCACCTCCCCTTTCCCCCCCTCCCACCTCCCCCTTCCCCCTGAAGTTGAACAAAATTGTCTGTCGTCATCTGGAATAAAATCCAGAGAATATAATACGTACACAAATGAATTAGTATCATTTCTTGTTACTTGCAATGGAGCCTACTTGCCTCATCATCAGCCTAGAGCAACTTGACGCCTGGAACATTTGGAATGAATGGAACTACCTGGAAGGAGAGACTTCATCTTAGCTGCGCCTGGAAATGCAGTAAAGATGTGTGGCAAAAAAAACGCCACGTGAGGACGAAGCCTTTATTAGCAAGACGTTTAGCTTGCTGCAGCTTTATCAAGCACATAGCCGTGGTACATATATGTGAAAATAAATAGAAAATAAATAGAAAAATCCGAGGAAACGGGAAATTGCTGTGGGACCCCAATGACTTCCCACACCCTCCGTCACCCCAGATCTTCCTATCTATTCTCACACATATGTATCACGACTATGTACTTTGACAAAGCTGTAACAAGCCAACAGTCGAACTAATAAAGACTCCGACCTCGCGTGGTGTTTGTTTTGATAGACATCTCGGCAACTGTCTGTTATGTGCAAAGACGTATAACTGCAGTCACTTCGAAATATAGTCTTTTCGCACTCAGGCGTATCAACTGTGTCTTGGTCCTCAGGCATACCAATGGTTTCTTGCCGTAGCTCCGAGCAGTGATGAAAAGTGATTCATCCGACAATAACTTGTGGTTTGAATGGTACGTGAGTGTGACAGTATTCTGACCTCGTAGTGATCGCTGAAGTAGAGTCTTGTAAAGAAACTAATCTTAACCGGAAAGGTGAGGGGATCAATGATTTTTGCGAACAATTTCGTGCAGTCACATTCGACACTGCACCCACCTATACGTCCAAATACATACGAGTATGTGCACGTGCTTGTCACAAATACGCGCATACAATCAAATGCGTATACACGCGCGCGCGCACACACACACACACACACGCACACACACACACACACACACACACACACACACAGACACACACACACACATACAAACACACACATACACACACACACACACATACACACACACACACACACACACATACACACACGACTCGGTGGAACAGTTGGTAGAGCGCTGGACTGAGAAGTACGATAGTGCTCGCAGTACCCAGTTCGAATCCTGCCCAGGGCCGAAGTTATTTCGGTATCGCTGTGCTTCGGGTCGTTACTCTGACTCTCGTGGGCGGGGAGTTGGGTGTGTGTGTGTGTGAAAGGTCATAGCATTACCCATAGATCGGTCATACGAGCTCTGAGATCTCTTCCGGGAGGGAAATAGCTGTCGATCACGAGTCCAACACGTGATCCAAGATCAAGGTGAATACACAAATGCACGTACACGCACAAGCGTGCGTATGCGTACAGGTGTGTGTAGGTACATGTACACACGCAAACGCATACACAAGAGCAAGTCCTTGACGCGTCGGTTGATATAAACTTACTCCTGTTCGTGATCTTTATCTTGGTTAAACAAAACCATCGATCGTTAACCAGGAGAGAACCTACAAAAGTCAAATTTCCAACTTCGGTGTGGCAAGAAAGCTCGAGGCAGTGGCGCCGCAGAAGAAACGTGGCCCAGTGCCAGACGGCTGAGTCCCATGACCTTTGCAGTTCTCGACATGACACCAGCTTTCTTGAGCGTCCTTTGTCCGGCTTCTGGTCGCCTTGCCAACTCTCCCTACAATGAAACACCAAATGACGCTTTGGGATTGTTTGGTCGATTGTTGTTTACTGTATGATGAAGCTGCGGGGGTAAACCAGCCCCTGCTGCCAGGCTATGCGGGAAATAATTAAGCTGTGCCTCACTGCTGACCTCTCTAGTCATCTTGGCAGCTCCCCTTACAACAAGACAACTAAAGGATGGTTTAGGAACGTTTGGTTATTGTTTACTATACGACGAAGCCGAGGGGATTAACTAGTCTCGGCTGCTGCTAGGCATTGAAGCAGATAAGTTGTGCCTCACTGCAATCGTGCCAACGTCGTATGACGGGGGCCAGGCAAGTTGTTGAGATGATTGGAGTAATATGAGCGAATTTTCAAGTGAGGGCAAGCTCTTTGACTCTGCTACCCCGCTCATAAGGGTGATTACGGCCTTTGTGTATAGGAGTAAAATAGCACCAACATCCTCGAGAAGGAAGTTAGAGAACGCGGACAGAACAGCGTGTTCGTCTTCTTGGCGCATCGATGTGGAACTCTGATCGTGACTGTACAGGAAACGAGTTCAGAAAGAAAAAAAAATTAAATCTGAAAATAAAAGAGTGTTATTATACGTCTTTTCGTGTTAAAATATATTTCAAGATAGTATGTAGCTTGACAAAGAGTATTAATAAAGCTGTTTTGATATATCAAATCTTTGGTGGATATGTAGTAGACTCGCTTGTAATTCTCATGTGTACCATTTTTAAATACTATTTCGTTAATTTGAGTACGTCAAGTTTGGTGATTGCATTAAAGATAAAAAATAAATCGTTAATGAAAAAAAAACAGTATGATACTCGTAGGTTGGTTTAGCCAGGTAGTATGAACTATCCAGATGAATTAAACACAATCCATCCAAAGACACGCTATATGATGACGGAGTCTTTATCAGTGTGACGTTTCGCTTTAACAAGTACTTTGCAAAGTTGTAACAAGCAAAACTTTATGGTAATAAGTACTCCACCTTCTCGTGGTGTTTATATTGGTAGAATTGTCGGCAACTGCCAACTTCATACATAAACAAAATCCCAAAGGTGGTGTCGTTCTCTTATGGACTTCGACATTGGGTTCGTTCGACAAGATCTTCGGTCAGGGGGGTGGGTATAGGAATGTGCCCTTGGTCGACAAGAAGGCAACACAGTCGACTGCATACTTGCTTAATACCCTTTTGCTTATCATGGTTTGTATCCCATTTTTTTTTTTTCCTTTTGTGTCGTTCGACCAATATGTTGACATTTATCCTTTACAAGCGAAGCCTTCGAAGCTCGAGTATTAGTTCCACACCCAAGAAATCTCTTGTAATCTTAAGCCAAGCGCAGCGAAACAATTCTCAAACTTGCACTTATAAACGGCTGAGCTCGATTACGTCGACAGTATTGCCGATTGAGTCCACGATACCTCCATTTAAGACCCCAATGTCGCCATCGCTATAGATAATAGGCTATATGGATGGCGGTTTTTTGACAATTCTAGATGATATTTGTCAATTCTAGTTATAATAACCTATTCTGAAATAGAAATTAAATACTCTAACCTCACTTAATCTCACCCAACTTCACTTAATCTCACTTAGGCCTAACCTCACCTAAAGTTACCTAAATTCACCTATCTTCACCTAACATTACCAAACTTACCTAATTTCGCCTAACCTCACCTAACCTCACCTAATCTTACCTAAACTCGCCAACTTCCCTTTAACCATACCTAACTTAAGCTAACTTAACCTAATCTAACCAAATCTGCCCTAACCAGTTCAAATCAAAATCCTAGATAGACACCAGAAACGACAATATCAAAGAACATGGTCGTTTTGATGGAGGTCAATCAAGTGACTCCCGACTTTAAGGACGTGGTGTTGCCAACACGCGTATGACATCACCAGGCCTCACTAACAACGTAAACACAAGGACGATCACCGTCATCCGCTTGTTAACCAAATACATTTTTAATTTTTAACGGGAGGGGAATCTACCTATTAAACGAGTTAGATATTAACCGGTCTTTCGGCCGAAGATAATAAAATTGGTTCTCAAAATTATATATTTATATATATATATATATATATATATATATTTATATATATATATGTATATATTTATATATATATATGTATATATGTATACACGTATATGTATATATATGTACATATTTGTATATATATATACATATATATATATATGTGTGTGTGTGTGTGTGTGTGTGTGTGTGTGTGTGTGTGTGTGTGTGTGTGTGTGTGTGTGTGTGTGTGTGTGTGTGTAAATACTCATACAAAAGAAATATCCGACGCTAATTGAAATGCCGCATTTAAGCACAGCTAACCTCCAAATTCGTCTTAGCATTTGAATGACATTCAGAGCTTCAAAAGTTTGTATAAATTTAAGTTACTGTAACCATGGGCAGATTTAGTATATATGTTTATATAATTATATATGTGTGTATCCGTGTGTCTGCGTGTGTCTGTGTCTGTGTGTATATATATATATATATATATATATATATATATATATGATGGTATGTGATATAATCAACGGCAGTAAAAACGAGCAAAAGTCTATTACAAAGAGTGAAGCCACACCGCAGCCAGGCATACCTATCATAAATCTTGAAAACAATTCGACTTGCAGTTAAAAAAAAATGTAAAAAAGTAATAATAGCAAACGCATTTGCCCATTATTTTCAGCAATTTCTGTGCTCAGTCGTACATTCTCGCAAAAGGTTTTAGTTGAATTAGACGAGACCGGTGAATTGTAAAACGAAATTCAACTGTTTGAGGCAGCGACTATTTCGAAGACTCGTTGTTCCCGGTGACTGTGGAGGTCAAAGTTGCAAAACACGTTTCCATATTAGCGGCGACCTGCAGAGACATTCTAGACACATCGCCGTACCTGAAAGTAGCTGAAGAAGGTGTACATGTCGATTGCACAGAACTGAGGTATAAGGGTCATCCTAAAATGCATCCAACGGTGTCTGATAGTGCCCAGCGGGGTCCAGTGACGTCCAATGGTATCCAATAGCGTTCAACGGCGTCCAATGACGGCCAATGGTGTCCAGTAACTTCCAGTGGCGTCCAATTACATAGAATAAGTATCTATACGGTTGGAATTTATTTCGAAGTGCTACAAATATGATAATTCACATGCAGATAACTTCACTGCTGATGGCACAGAGTTCATGAAACTTGCAAAAATTATTTATCTGCAGTGTATATTCACTTCGAAATCAATTACAACCGTGTAGATAGTGCTTTCATCAATTGGACGCCGTTGGACGTAATTGGACGCCCTTGGACGCATTTAAGGACGACCGGAGGTTCACAGTAGTTGACAATACACCCAAGCAGACTCTACTCCGATCACCACACAACACTCAGGACGTATCAACATAGATCAGGCAACACAATAAATAATATGTGTGTACTCATTCAGTCTCTCTCTTGTATAATCATGCACATACATATAGACTGTTCGGCACATAGCACATAGGTATCCCACAACGCATAGATAGCACATAGGTATCACATAGGTAGCACGTAGATAGCACATAGTACCTAAGTAGTACACTGATATGAGAACAACCTATTCGGAGAGGGGGGCATTTGGCCAATTTTATGTCCAAATTTTATGCCCAAACTTTAAAGACCTACAATGAAGAACGGAAGTATTTGTATACCGAATATACGCACTTATGGCATGTTTCAATTCTGAGCAATGCTTCAGTATGTGGTAGGAGAAAGATGCGTGTGTGTGTGTGTGTGTGTGTGTGTGTGTGTGTGTGTGTGTGTGTGTGTGTGTGTGTGTGTGTGTGTGATCGTGTGCGTGTGTGTGTGTGTGTGTGTGTGTGTGTGTGTGTGTGTGTGTGTGTGTGTGTGTGTGTGTGTGTGTGTGTGTGTGTGTGTGTGTGTGTGTGTGTGTGTGTGTGTGTTTGCGTGCACGTCTACACGAATTTGGACAGCTGCATTAACTCTCAAGTTTACTTTTAAGTGTAAATTAACCGTATGCTGGCTTACTCTGGCCTGAACGCGTAATCATAGTCAGATTTTTTTTTTGTCGAAAAAAGGACGATGACACAGGCAAGTATAGTACACGCTCTCCTAGGATTTTGGGTGATTTCGACGTCTCTCAAGAACCAATCCAAACACACAGACACGCACACTCTCACACACACACACACACACACACACACACACACACACACACACACACACACACACACACACACACACACACACACACACACACACACACGCACGCATGCACTCTGTGTATGAGTGTATATAGTTGTACATATATGTATATATATACACACACACATACTGTATGTACAGTATGTATATATATATACAGTATATATATATATATATATATATATATATATATATATATGTGTGTGTGTGTGTGTGTGTGTGTGTGTGTGTGTGTGTGTGTGTGTGTGTGTGTGTGTGTGTGTGTGTGTGTGTGTGTGTTTGTGTGATCGTGTGTGTATGTGTATATGCATACATATATATATATATATATATATATATATATATATATATATGAATCTCCTGACATTTTGTATGTAAATTCGAAAATAAGCAACAACCTTTGACCTTTGTGCACATGAGGGAACAACTTCTAGAGCATTCTGTTTGCCATATTTACGTGGAAGGTGTACATGAACCAAGAAAAATAATTTCTTTCCAGCCGGAGTCACACCTGCCCTCCTTAACCTCGCCGTTCCGCGTTTTCTGAAATTCGCCCTCAAAGAACGAACACGCCGCTCCTTTTGGTTCGGTGTCCCGCTCTAACGACACTGTGACATCGTTAATTCCCTTTTATCTTCGAGAGTTAACAACGTGTTACGGGTCGTGAGAGCTCTGGGGGTCTTCTGTAATCCATGAATCACCCCCTTTCGGGCTGCGTCTTGTGTTTACTATGATGAGGGGGAGAGTAGAAGAACGAGACGTTGAAATTTGGCTGACATAGCTTTTCAATTTTTTCGGTTGCTCATGCCATTTATAATCATGGGCTGAATTCTTGTTCCACCTGAAGAGTTCTGCTACATAAATATACCTTTCCCTGTTCTGTATTTAGCATAATCGTAATGCAGTATACAATTAGACTGTAGATAAAAAGTTTGTAAAATATACAGTCCCGAATAGATTGTAATTCGCAGTTAGTCTTTGTTTGGCTTGGCGCGGAGTTGTGGTGCCTTTTCTTCCTAAACGGCGCTGGCTAAGGTCATAATATATCTCGAATAATTATTTGAGTGACACTTGAGACCCCCATGCACCCTCGGATTTCCTAATCACATATTTCTTTCTTGTATTTGAATCAGGGGCAAGTCGGCAAGAGACAGAACTCTTCCAACTTTTTCGATCGTCAGATATCAAACTTGTTCTTGAGGGCAGCGATGCTCAGAAGTAATATTCAAATCACATAACCTGTCAAAGAGAATGGTTACGGAAATATTTCTATTTATTTTTGGAATTATATTTAAATATATGACTTCTCAGTGTGTTGGATAAGAATGTGAACCTTCTTGATATAATGTTTCTATTCCTCTGGCAACACTTTTGGGATTTCATCTCGGGTAATCTCGTGTGAGCCCAAGACAAAACGCGGGCAGATGTCTAAATGGATTCGGGACACCATATTAGGTATTCTAAAAATCTATGAAAAATATTACCCCCTCCCCATGTATACAGAAAGAACCCAACTGCTCTTAAAATTATTGTATATGGCACAGATCATCTGAGAATTCATTGTTACTAATGTTTAATGAGATCATTATTTACTTGTTCATATCTCTATTCATTACAGTACGATATTCCGTCCTTGGGGACTTCATAAACACGATCAGTTAAGTGACTGTGCGTCTGGTAGTATGGCAAATTGTTACAGCTAATGTTGTAGTGTAATGTTTGCTAATAAATCGAAACTATGAAGCACTTTAATTGACGCATAATAGCGTACTGGTGGAAGCATGTTTGTCTTGCATCCGCTTAGTTGTAAGTTTGAGTCCTAAACTTCTCTCTGATTCCAAGCAGTAACGTCTTCGGCCGCAACTACGCTTCTCGAAGATCTATTGAAAACCATTTTCGATGCAACTTTTTTCAACAAACTTTGGTCAGCGTTTAATATATAGATTACATTATTTGTATTACCGTAGGAAGGGGCCAAAAGTAGCCACATGGGGGTAAAATTGGCCATTGTCTTTATCATATACCTAATTATGTTTGTCAACAAAATACAGGGAGGAATTATACTATACACATAGGAGTTGGTGGTTTTATTTCCCTGTCTGTGTATTAATTATGTAACGAAGAAAATGGCCTGTTTTATCCCATGTGGCTACTTTTGCCCCTTCCAACGGTACTTTATAGTTTTACAAAATAGATATATTTAACATCTCTGCATGTTTTATTTGTCATTATCGATATGTCTTCAGACAGGCCTAGCACAACCGTGGTAAATAAGACGCATAACAGTCCATAATGATATTAAGTAAAACTGCTCTGAAAAATATCACTTTCGTTGCCCTCATTAGCGCCAGTTCGGTTCACGAAGAAACTTCGATGTTGATCGTAGCCATTTACCATTTACTACTCTTACTTGCGTCCCTGGCATCGTAGCTCCTTAACGAAGACCAAAGATTTTTTTTTCAATCAAGGTTATCTCATTCACATCGCTTGTGGCCAAGAATTCTCCTAGAAATAACTAGAGTTACTGGTGCCCTTTCCTAGACCCGAGACCACCAAA
>NC_134796.1:10713326-10738326 GCF_046742065.1 Oratosquilla oratoria | reverse complement strand
CTTCAGTTCGCAAAGTTGTCCAGGATGGTAAAATTTTAAAACCAACTTGAGTTGGAAGTCTCCAGGTTGGTAGAATATTTCCAGGATAGTGGGACTTTCTTAAAGACACCTTAAGTTGAGGTTTATCAGATTGTAAAGCTTGCTAGTATGGTAAAATAATCTTGAAACCCACTTGAGGTTTCCAGGATGGTAGAACACTTTTAAAGACACCTTAAAATGAGGTATTCAATTCGTAAAATTTTCCAGGATCTTAAAACCTTAAAACCACCCTGAGTTAGGGTTTCTAGTTCATTTAAGATTTCTAGGATTGTGGAACACTCTTAACAACACCTTAAGTAGAGGTCTTCAGCTTGTAAAGTTTTCCAGGATGGTAAAACGCTCTTAAAACCAAATTGAATAGAGGTTTCCAGTTCATGAAGGTTTTCAGAATAGTGATACACTCTTAAGATTATCGTAAGATGAGGTCTTTAGATTGTAAAGGTTTCTAGGATGGTAAGATACTCTTAAAACCAACTTGAGTTGAGCTCTCCAGGTCATGAAGATTTCTAGGTTAATGGAACACTCTTTGAATCATCGACGTGTATTTTCTCTTCATGATTATGTGCATGTATGTGCGTCTATTCTTTTGTTAGTATCTATGTAACTATACTATTATGTGTTATGCAAATGTTATGCTAGTGTTGTGGACTACGTGAGTGTTATAAGTGTTATGAGGTGTGTGTGTGTGTGTGTGTGTGAAAGAGAGAGAGAGAGAGAGAGAGAGAGAGAGAGAGATTCACCTTGGTCTTTGGATCACGGGTTGGACCTATGATCGAGAGCTATTTCCCTCCCGGAAGAGAGCTCAGAGCTCGTATGACCGATCTATGGGTAATGCTGTGACCTTACACGCACACACACCCAACTCCCCCGCCCACGAGAGTTGTGTGTGTGTGTGTGCGTGTGTATGTGTGTGTGTGTGTGTGTGTGTGTGTGTGTGTGTGTGTGTGTGTGTGTGTGTGTGTGTGTGTGTGTGTGTGTGTGTGTGTGTCTATGAATCTCAAGATTTTGTATATTTATCCTTCTGGAGTATTCGTGATCTAACATGACTCCTTATTCGGCAGGATGAATATCACCGAGTACCGGCAGCGACATTCGGGACTCCAGCGCCTCACCACACAAATCTTCACGGCCTCCAAGGTTCCTCTACGGAAGGTAAGGCTTACGACTTTTTTCCCTACTGGCATTGCTCTAGATCCCAAAATAAAACCGAAAAAGATTAAATGCGGCCACGTTGATATTTTCTAAGAGTTCACATGATAATCAATCAAAAAATACCAGTACCTCTTCACGCGAAGACTTTGAAATTATCCAGTTCATACGTTCATTCTGGAGGTATTCTTTGTGTATTTCATGGCTAATCCAAGCTGGTATATGTTTCTGTGACGAGGATAAGAATTCCACCACGGTTGTCGCAGCATGATGATTCAGTCTAACGTCGCGAACTCCCCCATCATAGGCTAGGGTGATCTCCCTTACAAAGGACTTTGTAGCGTGAGCATGAAAGAACTATGCCCTTGGTCTAACTTGCTCGCGGCAGGGTTCGAACTACCGTCACCTCGATCTCCCCCTCAAGCAATGACGCTATAATCCGCTCGGCCATCGTGTAGTAAAAGGCGACGAGGTGAGAAGACTGGAGATCCCCTCTCTATCTTCTTTCCGCGAAGAACCAAGATATACTCTCACACGGCTACATATTCATATGAGAGGAAATTACAAAGGATAACAAAGGATTACAAAGGCGGAGCATGCCGACAGGAGACCTTTTGGTCCATATCTAGGTCGGATGCGAAAAAAATCATGATAATAATAAATTAATAAATAAAAACTATAATAATGTAAATAACAAATAAAACATAAATAAATGCATAGGTAAAGTTAAATAATAAACATACAGGTAAATAGTAAATAGTAACAGATTAACATATAACTAATAATAAATGAAAATCAAACAGACAAATGATAACAAAACAAAAAACAAGTAATATAGAATATATTATAATCATTACAGCATCTTGCTTAGGTGTTTATCTAAATGATTCTTAAAGCACTAGACGCCCTTACTCATTGCAAGATTCCAGTTTCTTTTCTTTAGTTCAAATTACGACACTTTGACTGTTGTCTTGTCAATTACAATTAAGAAGACATAAAAACACAAGAATGGGGGGAGGCTGTAAGACACCATAAGGCCTACACTAGACAGTTCCTTGTCCCTTATCACATACCATTCCCATCCAATCTTCTCTTGAAACAACCAATTTTTCAGCGCTAACTACATGGTTACTAAGTCTTTCCCAATTTTCAACCACTGTGTTAGTAAACCATTCCTTGCCCATTTCCTTATTAAACCTAAAGATGAAATAAAAACTCGTACAAAATTTTTCGTTGTCACTCTTAAACTTCAGTCACGAATCGGGTCTCACCCTTTTTCTATCCATTAACAACGCCCTTTGACATTTTTCGGTTTTCAAAAATAACGTGCTTCTTCACCATTGGTCTGTTTGAGTGAGCTTCCTTTCTGGAGGTGCCTGTGGAATTGCCTACGATTTTCCTGTTTTTGTGGAATATATAGGAAATGGAATGGAGGGGAGTGGAATATATAGGAAATGGAACGGGTGGGAGTGGTTTCTATGCCTTTTTCTTTTTTGGCTACCCCCCGTGTAGGGGGAAAAAGCCTTTGGTATATGTATGTATGTATGTAAACACACTGCAATCCTCATCTACTGAAGAAGATTGCAGTTTGCAATCGAAATATATAGATTCCCCGTCTCCAGTCTTTTCTACTCCAACAGGGGTTTTAACGTGATTGACAAATTTGTGATTACATTTTTCACAAAGGTTTCACAAAGGTTTCACAAAGGTTTTCAATTTTTCCAGCTCGACTTTTCACGCAACTCGATCCGGCAACTGAGTAAGAACGTCTGGGAGGGCCTGGAAGAGACTCTTACACATCTCAACCTCCAGTACAACCTCCTGGGAGACATACACATCCCAGTCTTCAAGTCCAATGAGATCAACAAGCTCAAAAAGCTCCAGGTGAATGGATAAAAGTTTAATTTTCTTAGTGTTCTGTATCTTTGTGTGTGTGTGTGTGTGTGTGTGTGTGTGTGTGTGTGTGTATTTACCTAGTTGTACCTAGTTGTATTTTACGGGAAGGGGAGCTATGCTCGTGAGGTCCCGTCTTCATATCTCATTTTATCTAAACTATTTTTAAATTCATGTATTGTTTTTGCACACACCACTTTCTCATCTAACTTGTTCCAACTGTCTATTGCTCTGTGAGGAAAGCTGTTCTTTTTCAAATCTCTTCTATAGTTGTCTTTTTTTATTTTCTTTCCGTGTCCTCTTGTATTTCTGTCATCCCATTTTATCAGATTCTCTCTATCAGTAATTTCTATGCCTTTCATGATTCTGTAAATAGCTATCAAATCTCCTCTCTCTCTTCTTTGCTCTAGTGTCTGTAGTTTAAGTTTTTGTAGTCTCTCTTCATATGATAGTTTTGAGAGTGTTGGTGCCAGTTTAGTAATTGCTCTTTGTATTCTTTCAAGTTTTTTTATACATTTTTTTGTACTTGGTGACCATATCGTTGCTGCATATTCCAATCTTGGTCTTATCAGGGTGACTAGGATTTTCCTCACCATTTCTTCATCCAGGTATGTAAATGCCACTTTGATTGTTCTTATTAAATTATAAGTTTCTCCAAAAATCTTATTTATATGTTTCTCAGGTGACATATTATTCATAACAATGACTCCCAGGTCCCTCTCATTTTCTACTCTTTTTATTCCTTCTTCTCCCAAATTATATGATCCTGTTATTCTGTTTTTGCTTTTTCCAAATTCCATTATACTACACTTTTTTGTATTGAACTCCATCTCCCACTTCCTACTCCATTCTTGTACTTTATTTAGATCTCTCTGTAGTGATTCACAATCTTCTTCAGTTTTCACTCTTTTCAGTAATTTTGCATCATCTGCAAAGAAGCTCATATAGCTTTCAATTCCTTCATCCATATCATTAATATATATAGCAAACATTATTGGGGCCAGAACTGTTCCCTGCGGGACACCGCTTATTACTTCATTCCATTTTGAGTGCTGATCTCTTATCACTACTCGCATTTTTCTTTCTTGCAAAAAGTCTTCCATCCAATTTAGCAATTTACCTTGTATTCCTCCTTCATATTCTAATTTCTTAAGCAACTTCTTATGTGGTACTTTGTCAAAAGCTTTTTTTAGGTCTAGAAATGCACAATCAGCCCATCCATCTCTTTCTTGTATTATATCTATTAGCCTTGAATAGAAACATATTAAATTGGTGACGCATGATCGTCCTTGTCTGAATCCAAATTGCCTTGGATTTAGTACGTTGTTTTTTTCCAAGTATTTTACCCATCTACTTTTGATAATTCTTTCACATATTTTTGCTATTGTACTTGTTAGAGAGACTGGTCTATAGTTGGTAGGTTCTTCTTTATTTCCTCCTTTATATATAGGTACTATATTTGCTTTTTTCCAATCTTCTGGAACTTTTCCTTCTTTTAAGGAACTGCTTATTATGCTATGTATTTTGTCTGCCAGTTCATTCCTACATTCTTTCAGAATCCAGTTTGCTATTTCATCTGGCCCATGCGATTTTCTGACATCAAAATTACCCAAGTGTGTCAATATTTCATTCTTCGTTACTTCTATTTCTTCCATAGGGGGGACTTTTTCCTTCCACTCAATCTCTTCAGGTTGTATATTTTCCCTTGTAAACACTGATTTAAAATGTTTGTTCATAATTTCTGCCATTTCCATTTCCTCAGTGTATTCCACTCCCCCTTGTCTTAATTTCTCCAAGTCTTGTTTGTTTTTCAGTTTATTGTTTACAAATCTGTAGAATAGTTTTGGTTGATCTTTACACTTTTCTATAACATCTTTTTCATATTTTCTTTTTTCCTCTCTGCACTTTTGTACATATTCATTTCTATAACCAGTATATATTTTCCATTTTTCAGGTCTTCTGTCTTTTTTCCATCCGGTCCAGGCTTTGTCTCTTTTGTCTTTTAACTCCCTACAACTTTTGTTGTACCAGCATTTTACATATTCTTTTTCTTGTTTTTGTCTTGGGACATACTTTTCCACTCCTTTGTAAATTTTTGTCAAAATATTCCATTTCTCTTCCACTGATGTTTCTTTGTATATTTCTTCCCAGTTTTCTTGTTGGAAGAATTCTCTTATTTTATCAAAGTTTGTTTTTTCATACATCATTCTTCCTTTTCTATATTGTTCATTTCTTTTCATATATTTTTCTTCATTAAGTTCCAGTTCAATCAATATGTGGTCACTTTTACCTATTGGTGTTTTATATTCAATCTTGTCCACTATTCTAGGTTCAGATGTAATTATTAAGTCTAGCCTCGATGGTTCTTCTTCATTTCTATACCTAGTGTTCTCTTGTATCCATTGTGTCATTGAATGGTCAGTAATCATCTCAAGTAGAGCATTTCCCCATGAGTCATCACCACTCTTTACTGTCATTTCTTCCCAGCAGATTTCTTTGCAATTAAAGTCGCCCATCATAACTATTCTTCCTCCGTCTTCCATTATTTTAGTTAATGCTATCTTTGTGTCCTCTAACATACTTTTATGTTCATTCTCCTCCCATGAGGCTGTTTTCGGAGGCACATAGTTGATCACAAATTTTCTGCTCTTCTTATCTCGGTCTTCCACTTCTATCATAATCATCTCTACTGTATTCTTTCCATATATGACACCTTTCACGTTTATATCCTTCTTTGTCAGGAACATAACTCCACCCCCTTGTTTTTTCTCTCTGTTTCTAATCCAATAATTGTATGTATCATGTCCTACACTGTTGGGTGGTAGTGGGCCTTTTAATTTTGTTTCTACAATTCCCATTATGTCCGGTTCTTTTTCTTTCAAATAATCATTCAGTTCATTCAATCCTGTTATCAATCCATCTATATTTGTGTAAGACACTCTTAGTTTTCTGCCACTTCCATTGTGTTCTCTGTTTCCCTTATGTTTTTCTTTAGTATGTCGAACTGCTTTATTTTCATGTTCACTACTCTCCAATAGAATCTCTCTTTCTCTGACTCCGTTCTTTCCTCGTTTTTTGCCTTAGCTTCAATTCTTTTCTGCTTTTCTGCCTCTCTTTCCTCCTTATTCATTTCTCTTTTTATCCATACCTTTTTATATTGATCATTTGTTGCTAGTTTCCCTGTCTTGGATAGAATTTTCTCTGCCGTTGTTTGTGACCTGAATTTAATCTTAATTGGTCTGGTCTTATCTGTACTATATTTTCCGAGTCTGAATTTTTCCTCAATTTCCTTTATAATTTCTGGTTCATCTTCCTGGACTAATTTTAATAAACTGCTTACCCTTTCATTTTCCTCCTTGATTCTTGCGGTTCTATCTGGGTTATGTTTCTCTTCCATTCCTAATATAATTATACATTTCTTTTTGTCAGCTAATTCTCTTACTATATTCTCCTTCTGTCTCATCACTTTAATAACTGAGTCTTCATTATGTTCTTTCAATTGCTGTTTGACTATGTCAGTGAATGAAACCTTATTCCCTTCTTGAGTTATTCTCCAATTTTTAGCTTCTGTAGCTATTTTCTCACTGTTTTCATTACTATTCTTCTTCAATTTCTCATTCTCCTCCTTTACATTTCCTAACTGTCTTTTTAGGTCCTCTACTTCTTCAGTTAAGTTTCTGTTAGCCTTCTCTAGTTGTTCCAATCTTTCAATTCTTTGGAGAATGGAGCCTACATTACCTAACTTACGTTCCAAGTCCTCGATCACCTTATCAACTCTCTCCTCTAGTCTTATCAGTCTGGGGGGGGTTGTGTCCCCCCCACCCTCTTTAAATCCCTGGAACATATTCTCGTCACTTTCTACTGTATTTCTCCTCTCTATACTTCTAATCTTTACATTTTTATTTGCCATTTCGTCATCCGGTGGTCGTTTCATGTTGACCTTCCGCCCGTCTGCCTGGGCCAAGTCCTCCACATCCTCATTACCTTCCATTTCCCCAGTAATCCCTCCCCCTCTCCTCTTTCCTTACTTTCCCACTACCTCACGAGCAATTCCCCCCCCCTGCAAATACAAAAAGGCACTTCTCTTTGCGTTGGTATCCTCAATCTGCACTTTTCTTCAGAGCGTTCGTCAAGCCGTCCGTTCGTTGAAAGTGTGTGTGTGTGTGTGTGTGTGTGTGTGTGTGTGTGTCTGTGTGTGTGTGTGTGTGTGTGTGTGTGTGTGTGTGTGTGTGTGTGTGTGTGTGTGAGTTTACCTAATCAAAATTACCTAATTGCAATGTAAAGAGGTACATTCCTGTGATCCTCTCTCTGTCTATTACCCAATTAGGCTATTCTAAACACTGGTTTTCATTTTACATATGCTTTTTGATTTATTTATTTATTTATTTATTTATTTATTTATTTATTTTTTTTTTATTTTTTATTTTTTTTTGCAGACTCTCAATTTGGCACACAACAAAATCAACGAGCTGGGTACAGATTTGCTCAACGGCCTCAAAGAACTGCAGGTTCTCTATCTTGAGGAGAACAATCTGAAGGCCGTGCCCACCCTCCCTCTCGGAGGACTCACCTCACTTCGGGCACTCACCCTCCAGGAGAACAATATCGGTGAGTCTCAAACTAGATACGTTCTTCTCTCCTTACTTGATATCTGTTACTTTTCGTCGATATGGAAGGAAGTGTCCTTCTTTAAAAAGGAAACCTCACGCATGCGTTTCTTTTTGTATAGTACTCCGAAAAGACTTTTTGAAGTCAATAAGTACAACACTGCAAAAGTCTTGATATTCATTTCTAAAAATAAGTCTTAAGTTGATGGGAATGTTATGTGGAGAAGCCTGTTCTAGAGTTTCAAAGAATAGAAATAAAAATTAGAGAAGGGAAGTAAGGAATAAGGAACTTGTATTGAAAGATAGCAGTGGATAGCAGTGGCAGTTGGAATAGATATTATTAATTTACTATATTTTTATTTAACTATATCGTTGTTTTACGACACCGTAAGTTTGCAATATCGTTAGTTTACGATACATTTGGTATTCTAAACCATTAGTTTTTGATACCAGTACTTTGCTGAATCCGGGGTTTTGGATTCCTTTGCACTGTTGCGCTCTTCACCGCTGCCGCCAGTGAATCCGGAGTTTAGGATTCATCCAGTCCGTTGTCTTGTAGGGGTAATGAAACCTGTATTACTGCTTAAATATATATTTACACGACAAAATCAGTGGAACCTCCTAGCGGAATATCCTAAGGATGAGTTTCCACCGAGCGAGTCCAGGCCGATTCTCGCCAAATGTTGTTAATTTGAATGGCTAGAAGGAGACTTTGCTTGCAGCATTCTAGACTTCCCTAAGAACACTTCAACAATCTGTCTGACATTCGTAAAGGTTTAGCTCCTTTCATTTCGCCATTCAGTTTCTCAGTATATGACGCGAAGGCAATTTGACTTCTGAAAATTGAAAAAACGAAAGATTGCAACCGACGTCGTTTCTGCTTAAACGAACTCACGACGGCTGAGGAGAATCAGCCGAGACTCGTTCGGTGGAAACGCAGCCTAAGACTGGTCTGTATAGTCCCCGCTCCGCATGTCGGGGTCAGGGTTTTATGTACATTTTTACATAGGTCAGCATTTATACCTGAGGTTAACAAATAGTCTTCACATAATGCAACTTATTAGTAAATGTATCTATATGTGGTGTGTGGTTAGTTGATTATAATTACGTCTTCTTACGAGCATGTGAATTGTTTCGGTATAAATATCTAGGTTGGGCATTCATCGGCCCTGATTCTCCGTCATGAGATGTTCACATGATAATGATGTAGTTCTGGTGGTGTCAGCGAGAATAGAAAGATCTGTTTCCTTTGGACTGTGCTGTTAGTCACGTGTGATGTGAATGTGACTGGTACGTAGTATATTAAAGGTTTACATATCATGTGAGGGTTATATATGGTTGCATATGGTTACATATAGTTACGTATCACATAGACAAAATGTAGTAGCACATTTGTAAATTATACTCACGAAGAACCCACAGTCGGAATAAAAGGAAACTTAGAAGAAAGTATAACTTCTATATATTTCGGCTAACAGCTATAGCCCTCTTCAGGAAAGTACTTTCCTGAAGAAGGCTATAGCTATTAGCAAAATATGTAGAAGTTATACTTTCTTCTAAGTTTCCTTTTATTCCGACTGTGGGTTCTTCGTGATTATAGTTATGTATGGTTACGTATAGATACATTTCAATATCATTAGTTTACGGTGTCGTTGGTTCACGATATCTTAAGTTTATGATATCTTTAGTTTACGGTACCATTATCATGTCAACGCATCGTAACTGCGGTCCTTGTTTTGCAGTTACGGTAAACGCAGGAGCGCTCTCGAGCACGCCTGGGCTCTTGTTCCTCAACCTTTCGAGCAACAGCATCAGCACCATCGAGGATGACGCCTTCAACGGCCTGCCCGAACTGGCGACCCTCGATTTGTCGTACAACAGGTGAGCGACTTCGGGTGGGTGGGTGGGGGGGGGGGGGAAGCTGGAAGGGGAGCAGCGATCCCGAAGGATTTGTTTGTCTCTTGTCTACCATTATCTCTTCCCTTTCTGTCTCTTTCGTTTTCATTTTCGTTCTCGTTCTTGTACTCGTTCCTCGTTCTCGTTCTCGTTCTCTCTCTCGTTCTCTCTCTCGTTCTCTCCCTCTCTCTCTCTCGTTCTCTCTTTCTCGTTCTCTCTCTCTCGTTCTCTCTCTCTCTCGAAGGAATATTTCTGTCTCTCGCCAGTGATCTCGCCCTGTAAAGAGTGGTAGTTTATCTCAGCTTAATTATATGTCACAAGATGCTCACTAGCCGAGCGCGTTAGAGTGTCGCTGCTTGCGGCGGAGGTCGAAGTGACGGCAATTCGAACCTCCCGCCAGCAAGTTGGTCCAAGGGTATGGTTAATTAAATTCCACGTTACAAAGTCCTCTGTAAGGGGCACTGTCCTACCGTCCTTAAAAGGGGATTTTGAGACGTTAAACCGAATCAGACCTCCCTCAACTACTGTACATGTCAGACATTGTTTTCATTATTCAAAGTTTTATATAACAATGTGCTGTGATTATTTTATCTTGGATGGTGCCGGCTAGTTCTATTGAGATATAGAATTGTTTTGTGTCCTCTAAATTATCGAACTTAACGCAGGTTAATCTTGTCTCACTTTCACCCTTCATCGGATGTGGCCCCTATGGACCAGAGCCACACAGTCACCAAATTATTTTGCTGTACTTGGTGAAGCAGTAAGAGAACTCTTGTCTCCGCAGAGTCTCCGATTTGAGTGCAGGATCCCTTCGGGGGCTCACGGCACTGGAAGAGCTTGACCTCTCCTCGAACTTCTTGACCGAGGTTCCTGCAGACGCCCTCAAGGAGCTCCAAAGCCTAAGACGACTGGTTCTCCACGACAACCGTATCCTGGTAAGGTTATTTTGATTAATGAACGTGATCTAAGCAGTGCAAGGAGAAAAGATTTTTAATTCTGTTTAGTAGATTTCATCGAAATTTTTGGCTACATAAGAACATAATAATAGAGGAGACTACAAGAGACCATAATGCCTACACTAGGCAGTTCCATGTCACTTACCACCTGTCATCCCTATTCAAAAAGTTACCTAATCTTCTCTATAAGAACATAACAATAGAGGAGACTACAAGAGACCATAATGCCTACACTAGGCAGTTCCATGTCTCTTACCACCTGTCATCCCTATTCAAAAAGTTACCTTATCTTCTCTTAAAACAATCAATTGTTTTAGCGCTCACTACATGGCGATTGGAAATTTATTCAAATGTTTATCTTCTTCAGACACTTGGAGGCGTTGTGGCCCTTGGACCCCTGAGTTCGCTCCAGCATCTCGACCTGACTCGCAACAACGTAGGCGAGCTTCCTACCGGGACCTTCCGTCAGCTGTCAGGACTGAAGACTCTTAAACTTGGCGTCAACACCATCAGGAGGGTAAGCACGAGGAACATCTGTTGTATCTTATGACTAGAACCTTTTGTTTTCTCTTCTCCTTATCTAAACGTCCCTCTGATTAGATATTTTTATTATTAAAGACTGTCTCTGCTTAAGACAAATAATGCTGGTCACTTTGGATTTTTACTGTTCCTCTATTCTGCTATTCTCCTTTGACTCCACCTTCTCAGTGTCATATTGTCCCAATGATAGAAGCGCTGAATATTACCAACAAGGTACTCCCTAATAAGAACAGCGTTAAGATCAGTGTTACAGCATATGCCTCTATAGAAATGTTCCTTTAAGAATAAGGAGGGATATCAGATGCTAAAAAAAGTTATAAAGACTTACATGCTAAATAAATTATAGCTTAGGTGTTTATCCAAGTGAATTTTGAAATTTTGAATCGTATTACATCAAATTGCATCGGTTGGAAAATCGTTCCATTCATTAACGACACTAGTGGTAAAACTGTTTCTACTTACTTCTAACTGAAATCTATGCCCTGACAGCTTAAGGCATTAATTCATATGTGGATAGTATTTTGTTAGAAAATATTTTCTATTTAGATTTTATCATCTCCCTTTAAAAACATAAATGTTTGTAATAAGTTTCCTTTGAGTCTCCATTTTTTCATTGAATAGGTTCAAATGAATTAAGCGGTTTTCGTATGATTTGTTTCTTATTTTTCGTATGAGTTTTGTGGCTCACCATTCAGTGTACTCTGCAATTTATCAATATTCTAATGAGATTTGGGGGCTGTGCAGGAACAGCATGTTCCAAGGCTGTTACTGATAAAATTGCTTAAGGAGAGAATCGAGGCTACAGATAGAGAGTGAGAGATTTAATTTTGAATACATAATCAGCTGAGAAATATAGCCTCGGACTGAATGGATTAAGCATTTATTGATTAACCCCTTTACCTTCATTTGGAGTGCCAACCCCGGTAGGCTGACACTCATCCAACAGCTCTATCAACTCTGACTAGTTTTATCTCACTTTTTCCACAGAGAAGAGCTACCAATTGGTCGCTGTTCTCCTCTCGGGTTTTGTCTTTCTTACTACTTAGAGTTCCAAATAGTTTTCTCATTTCCATCTGAAATCCCTATTTGTTGTCAGTTGTCTTTGTAAATCTTATTTTCTTCATGAAGACTAGTTTATTTCCTTCACCTACGAAATTCAATAAAGCTGTGAAACCTACTATTCTGTGGTCATTGCATATCTTTATTTGTAATGGTAACATCGCTAACAGTGTTGTTCTTGTTTTCTCATATGAAGTTTATATTTCTGTGATTTTATGTTAGAACTCCTCAAAGTCAATTTACTACATGGATCCTTTTGTAAGAAAGTGTTTGTTACTCTCATGTTGTATCTCTCTACTGAATTGATTAGAATCAAACCTCTGTCAATTCTCTCACCTAACTTTGCAGTACATGATTCACTTGCAATGTTCTTCGTACGTTGGCATTGAAGTCTCTGACCGTCTTTTTTTTTCTTGATCATCTACCTGACTCGGGCAGTGATGAACTAAGTGTTGCCGTCAGATTTGTAATGTTAGCACATAAATCTGAATTGTTTTAGTGTATCTTACACAGCCCATTCACAGTTCATGCTGATATCTGACACACCACTGCTTTTCACTGTGCTACCAATAATCCCTTGCTTAATCAAGAATCCTATTGCGCTGAATTTCTGTTTTTCTTTATCGCTATAGTGCAACAGGTGGTAACTATTTCATAGTAGCGCGAGCTTTTCCTCTCCTTTTAGGACGCCACTCAGTACATTTGATATCCCACAATTATACTGGTGTTATCAGCAGTTGATACTTTAGGGTCTACATGGGGCGCCCCTACGGATCAGAGCCATACTTCATTTTTTCTGTGATAGAGGAGGACTCTGTTCACAGAGAAATGATGAAACTTTTTTTATACTGCTACTGTCCCTCCGTTATGCTGTCCCCCAACCCCTTGTTGCTGTCCTGTACCATTTCTCTGAATTTCATTTCCTTGTTTCGCTTACCCTGTGGTGGAGGAAAAGAATGCTGCCAGCAAGCATTCCCACTTGAATCGTAAGAGGCGAGAAAAACGGGACGGGGATTGGGACCAGGTATCCTTCTCCCTGTAGCCCCACAGGGGACATTCATAAAAAAAAAGTAAAGGCATAAGAGGGTCTAGGAGTTTTCCAACCAGCACCCTAAGGTTTGGGTCTTTTAATGTGCGTGGATGTGGTACAGATGAGAATAAAAAGGAAGAGATAGGTAGTATGTTTGTGAGAAGAAAGATGGATGTGTTGGCTTTGAGTGAAACTAAGTTGAGAGAGAAGGGCGAGTGTGAGTTTGGGAGTGTAGCTGGGAGGTTCTCAGTAGTGAAGAGAAGGCGAGGAGGAGAACGGGGGTGGAAAGGGAGTTGGGAGATAAGGTGGATGAAAAAGTATTGGGATGGTTTGGACACATGGAAAGAATGAGTGAAGAAAGACTAGTAAAAGAGGTATGGAAGGCAGATGTGGGGGAGTGAACATGAGGGGGCGACCTAGGATGAGATGGATGGATGGGGTGAAAGGAGCTTTGAGGAAGAGGGAAATGTCTATTGAGGAAGGACGGGAGAGGACAGAAGATAGGGGTGAATGGAGAATAGTTGTATATGGATGATGTTGTGATGCATGAGGTGGAATGAGTAGGGGAATGGGGGGTGAGGAAGTATGTGTGAGAAAAATTTGACGCAGCCCGAAGGTATTTCTCCTCGTCTTCTCCTTTTCTGTATGAGGGAACGGAGAGGGGGGTCGCCGATTTAATGAAGCGGCCTTGCTGTGGATGTGCTGTGTCTTGCGACACTGCTTCTGACCCAGGGCAGTGGACAAGATACAGAGATGACCCGTCATCCAGGAGGTGCCAATATAAGAGGGAGGGAAGAGGGTGGAGGGGAGGGGAGTGTATTGGGGATCGAATGGGTAGGAATGGTTTTTATGCTTTTGTTTTTTTAGCTACCTCCCTTGTAAGGGGGGGAAAGGCCTTTGGTATATGTTTGTATTAGCAAAATATCGTAAACTGAGGAATAAATGTCCAAATTTAGCACAACCACAACTAATATTAAACCCTTCAACCCGACAATGTTTTAACATGTTTCAGGTTGATGCTATATGATTTCATTTAGGTGAGAAGCAGAGTCAAGACAATATTTAGTCTTGACCAATCAATACTCCAGTTGTGGCCCAAACCTCTCTCTCAGTTGTATGAAATAATCTGTTATTAGAATATATATCTCAAGCATACATCATTTAAGTAAAGAGAACCCCTTCCACACGATTCCATACTTCACAGTTTTTATATTAACTAGCGCCAGGCGATTGCATTGATTCGAAAGGTGTACCCCTGTCAAAGATACTTCAAACTTGAGGGCCGCTCACTTGAAGACAAAACGAAATCATCAGAGAACGTTACCAAATTGAAGAAGTTAAACAAGTCTTTACATTCAAATCGTTTTTCTTTTGTTTGTTTCAGGTGGAGACAGAGGCTTTTGAGGGATTGGAATCTCTGGAAACGTTACACCTGGACGACGCCAACATTCTGTCCATCCCATGGACAGCTTTAGAAAAAGTCCCGACGCTCACCACGCTCACTCTTGACTACAACCGCCTGGGAGTCATCTCCTCCGAGAGCTTCAAAACGGTTACACGGCTCCAAAAGCTCTCGATGGCACATAACATCATCCGCGAAATTCCCGAGGGCACTTTCTCCAGTTTCACCGAACTTGAGGAGCTGAATCTCTACGGGAACCAACTGCAGATTCTCGTGCCAGAGAGTCTGCACGGCCTCAGACAGAGTCTCAAGAATCTTAACCTTGGACTCAACCTGTTGAGTGAATTACCGCAGTTCGATTTCCCTCAGCTGCACTCTTTGGTTCTGTCCAAGAATAACATTTCGATTCTCCCGTCCGACGCCTTCGTGCTTCTACCGGAGCTGAAGATGCTGGACTTGAGCGAGAATCACCTGACTACGGTGCCTGTTACGTTGATGCACCCACTGTCGAAACTCTCGACCCTCAACCTCAGTCACAATAACCTGACGGAGCTTCGAACGGGTCAGTTCAACGGTTCTTCCATAAATGTCATCAACCTGCGACATAACAATATTGAAAGTATTCCCAGTGAGGCCTTCAAGAATCTCTTGTTCCTACACACGCTCGACCTTAGCCACAACCGTATCTCCAGCATTGAATCCAAGGCTTTCTTCAACACAGCTCTCCTTCACATCCTTCAGCTGAATAACAACAAACTCTCTTCTTTCAAGGCTGAGTTCTTCAACTTCCTCACACCTTCATCCATTTCTGAACTTCGCATCATGGACCTGAGCAACAACGGTATCACTTTCCTGGACCCAGCTGCCTTCCGTCCCCATGCCAAGCTCACTTGGCTCAGTCTTTCCAACAATCGCCTCGTCTTCTTCCCAGACGAGATCGTTAGAGATCTTACACACTTGGAGCACCTCAACATCGAAAACAATCTAATCAAAACTTTAGCAGGAGGAGACTTTGCTAACACTCCCTTCCTTCGAGAGCTTAATTTGAGAAGTAATCAGATTGAGTCGATTGATGAGGCTGCCTTCCAAAATTCGACCCAGCTACAGGATCTTGACCTGAGTAACAACAAGCTCACAGACCTCCCAGGTGAAATCTTCCATGGGATAGCCTGTCTGCGTCTCGACCTGAGTCACAACAATCTCTCAACACTTCCGGATATGATTTTTGATCGTCCTAAGTTCTACCGCCTGCAATCCATCGACTTGGCTCACAATCAGTTTGAGGACGCTCCTGTCAAGGCCCTCAAGAAACAATATCATTTCTTAAATAAACTCGATCTTTCCCATAATAAGATTGTGGACGTACCTCGTAATGATGAGGTTCTGGCCAATGTTAATGTTCTGGACATGTCTTACAATCCACTTTCTGAGGACGCTATCCTAGCCATCCTCACGGACCAGAAGACACTAAGGGACCTCAACCTTGCCGGTACTAATGTCACCAATGTGCCAGTAATTGAGACACGTTTTCTACTGTCTCTCAACCTTTCTGACAACCACATTGTGGAAATTAAGGAGAACTCCTTTGTCTACGCCAAGAACTTGCACACACTCGATATGTCAAGCAACGAGCTACCTAACCTTAGTTTTGGCCTTGCCACTGCTTGGCCTAGGGTCACTGAACTCCAGTACCTTGACATTTCTGACAATCCTTTGGCTTACATTGTGCGAGGAGATTTCAGTTACTTGCAAAATCTTGAGGTACTTAAAGCTTCCCATTTGATGAAAGCCGAACGTATTGAACGGTCAGCGTTGGAACCTCTGAAATCGCTGAAAGAATTGTATCTCCACACGCTGCCGCGTGTAGGCTACCTTGATTCTCGAGGAATTCTCGAAGCACTTCCTGGTCTCGAAAAGGTCGACCTTGAATTGATGGACCGCGAGGTTCACGATCAACTCCACCCTGCATTCTATCCTCGACTTCAGAAGCTCACCATTCGCGGTCGTAGCGTTGAGGCCCTGTCCGGCGGGGCATTCGCTGGTATCAACAGCCCACAACTAGAAATTGGTCTCGTGAATACAAGTGTGAGTAACCTGCAGTCTAATGTGTTCTTCCCTGTGCCGATGTCGTTGCGCATCACACTGGATGTGTCCAACAGCAGCATCGCATCTCTCAGCCCGCAGTTCCTCAACACCCTCGATTCGAGGCAGCGTCACCTCATGCTGACAGGCCTAGCGACCAACCCTCTCTTCTGTGATTGTAACCTAAAGACCCTCCAGCGATGGCTTATCGCTAGAGGACCTGATGACCCCCTTGCTAACATCACCTGTTCCGCTCCAGCTGGCCTAGAAGGCGCCGTTTTAACTTCAGTCTCCGAAAAGGATCTGACTTGTGAAGGTCGCCCCACTACCACTACTACTGACCTTCCACTCTTCACCACTACAAAACGCCGTCCAGTCACACAGGACGACATCATCACCAAAGACGACACTACTAAAGCCCCCAAACTTGAGGAAGCTTCTGAGGGTCAAGTCAAACAGGCGGGGTCGCAGACCAATATGGACACGATCATCATCGGCATCGTGGGCGGCGTGGTGGCTTTCGTGGCCTTGCTCATCATCATCATCTGCCTCGTCCGGCTTCGCTCCGACTCGCAGTACCGAGGTGGACCTCTGGTGGGACCCCTTGCCCTTCGCCACCAAGGCAACTGCACCTGCCTCAAACCTCCTCCCTCTACATGGGGATACCCTCCAGGGGCACCCGTGTACCCAACCCTTCCAGCACCACCTCCAAGCTCTCGGGCTGGAACCCTAAAGATGATGCCTCCACCCACTACGCCCGTACCACAAATCTACGGCACTGTTGGCAGTCACAGCAACCGCAACTACTACCCAAACCCTCCCTATTACATGTCTTACCCAACTGAAAGTGACACAGAGCAACGATAGAGGTGGATAATTGGTTGAAGCGCGCGCATCGTACCGCATTCCCTGTGTCGACTTTGTAAGAAGCCATCGTATTTCTTAGCCTCATAAAACTTCACTTTCCGTGGACCCCGTGTGAGGCTAGATGAGTTGTCTGGAGAGCCATCACGGCGTTCACGCTCAGTCTCGTAAACCTTATTTCAGATCTTACGAACTCGCGATGCATGTGCCTGCGAGCGGGTGTGAGACCTTTTCACCACGCTCAAAAGTGTCTTCTGTATATAGACACCTGTTTATTTTATGCGTGCATGTGCTAGAGTAAATGTTCATGTCTGAGAGTGCGACTGGTTTAGTTTGGCGTGTTTGTAGATATAAAGTGTACATAATGTATACAGCGTGTGCACTGATAAATATATGATTATTGCATTCCAGAAAATCGCCATTGTATATGCGACTGTAGCTATGTACAGGTCAGTGTGTATAAATGTACGCATATATGAGTGCGTGTGTAAGCGTGTTTGGTCTTGTATGGTCAGTGTACTCAATGTTAGAAGCAACTAATGAAATGTGTCTGCATACAGCTGCAGTTGCGTCGAGACAACGGCAGAAATCGCGTTGTCCACAGGAGCCTCGAATATCTCCTTTTTTTGTGCGGTTGCTTTCCTCATTACTATAACTCTGCTCTATTTATTATACTTTTGTCTTGTTTGACCGCCCGGATACTCATATTCTATCTCTAAGAAATTTTTGCTGTAAACCAGGCCGGAGAAGAACCTCGTATCAGCCGCAAGTGACAGGATTGCCGACATATGAAATGGTTACTTTCGCCTGGTAACAATCGTCAAGCCCAGTGGAATGACCACAGTGACTTCGACGGTTTGACGTCAATAAAAGAGACTAGAGGTTTGCCGGTGGCTGTACTCTGCTGTGTTAATACAGTTCACAACCAAAGAGTCCTTGGACCATCTGATGACCAAGAACAAAAAGCACCAGCTGTAAATATCACTTTCCGTCCATCGCTTGGTGCCAGGAAAAGGTAAAGCTACGAGGCTTGGACTCCATGTGCAGCAGGAACTGCTAGCAGCCTGGTTTCTCTCTCTTCAGGGTCGTCGCGTCTGTATCCGAAGACTTCGCGACAGGCTCGTGTCGACTTCAAGCCGAGCGCAGGATCTTCCTTGAACACAGAGAAAACAGTTGAATGAGCGAAGGGCTCAAGCACACACAGACTGTTTCTAGATTTTAATGTTAAGTTAATGTTTCATATATACATTTGTAAGTATATGTATATACAAGGCCTCAGTCACCTTATAAGAGAGGTGGCCGGGACACTGCAGACACTTGCACCGAAAGACCCACACCACCCGTCCCATCTCTACATTCTCATGGAAGTGATAAACACTTTACAAATCGAAAGAAAACAATTCTCTATGCAGGTAGTTTACAAATGTATCATATATCTGATGTTACAAGATGAGGAAATTCAAAAGTATATAGTTAATCTCGAGGCTATCCCTTACTTCTTCATTTAAAATTGTTAAATATACAACGAGTCTTCCCTTTCTGATTTTAGACAACGAAACGTTACGATTTGCTAATGTAGCAAAATTAAGTCGTTGGTAGCTGTACTAACTTTTATTTATTCTAATTACTCGTAATTTACCTGATTTGTTTGTATTTGCGCAAATCCGCACGTGCATGACAGATCATGAATAGAATGTGTTTGAGTTAGGTTGCGCCTATTTGCATCGACAGCGAACGAGGTAGTCATAGATCTACTGAATAATCACCATTTTAATAGAAAGAGTGATATAGAACCTCCATCATATTCGCAGATTTACTGAATAATGAATCCAGTAATGATATGATTATAAACTACATATGATTTATATCCCTCTTATCGTTCAGCAAATATTACGACTGCCAAACTCATGTCGCGAGGCCAAATGACCACATTAACCGTTCCATCATGTTAGGAACCATCACGGAAGTCCACCACATCCTTTTAAACATAAAACTTGCGTCTTTGCTTGTCACTAAAATGTTATCAAGAAGAAAATACAGTCTTGTGGGGACACTTGTTATTGAGAGTGAAATCCTGAAACTTTACAATGACATATTGTATGTCGGTGACAATATGGACCTGTGTGTCCATACCCTGAACCAGTCAAGTACGGGTCAGCTCGTTATAGCCTCTTCCATACCGGGCGGAATCTTTACCAGGCTATTTTGATTGTTGCTTTATCGCACTTTCGCCAAGACAAAGAATTAGCCTAACCTGATTACAGACACACATGAAGCGAGCAGCATCAGAAAATCCTTATAGCTCACCTTGGCGAAACCTACAGTTTGGAATACTGTGTATCCTAAATAACTCATATCACATACCCATGTGAATTGTTAGATATTTCTCATCTAAAGATTATTTTTTATGCTCACGTGGTGTGGTATTTATTGTATCGACTCGATTATATAAAGCGATACTGATATTTTACCTATCGTAGATGGTTGTTATTCTGAGTAGTGTAATTCGGTACACTAGTATCATATATTGATTATCTAGTTACAAGCCATATTGTATAGTTCATTAATCTTCAGTTCTGTTAAAATGTATAGAATTTGATAACTGTGCGTGTGAAGTAAATTGGTACAGACATGTACAGTAGTTTCAAGACAGACTTCAGGACAGTAAAACATAGTAATTGGCCATATTGTATTAAGTTAGAAAAATGTTCATAGTTGTTTAGTGTTTTATTCATAATGTTTGCTACTCCAACTTGGCCAACACGTCCGTCCAATGTATTCTTTTATACGTTCATTTTGTACATTATTTTCATATACAATAAAGTGTTTAGTTTACCCCAGTGTATTAGTGTTCCTTGTAAGAAGTAATGAACATGACCACTGTATACAGGTGCATAATGTTTTACTGAAGTGGTTCCAAAACTATCTTGCATGAAGCCCCTTTTCACTTCCATCAGTCCCGCACGCCCCAACCCCACCTTTTTGTATTTATATGAAATGATATATATGATTATATATATTATGTTTAATTATATATATATATATATAACAGTGTCGCACTTGTCATGAGGATGCCGGGTTCGAGTCCTAGGCAGTACCACATTTCAATTTCAGCATGCTGGCTTTTGATGGCTTAGAATTAAATTGCATTGTGGTTGTTCAAAATATATATACATAGGTATATATATGTATATATATATATATATATATATATATATATATATATTTATATATATATTATCATAAAGAAAACGGGTTGGTTGCCTGACAGAGTCATACGGAGTGTTTCAGAATATTTGAAACCCATTTTTGGGCTTCTCATAAGCTTCCTATTGAAACTAACTCTGTTTCGCAAATGACTGGATAATAATGACCAGGACAATAAAACAAATAATTCAAGAATGTTCAAACCAAGTATAAACGTCTATTCGATTTCAAACAAAAGTCAAAATTTCAAGTGGATTCGAAATTTTGAAACATATGGAAGTGTAGAGGATCTTAGAGAGGATAGCAAATTACTAACTGGAGCTCCTGTCACAGTACGCACACCTGAAAATGTCGGAATTATTCAAGATTCTGTGGGCCGAAGCCAGAGCAAATCTCCGTCGTAGGAGTCAACAGCTCGGGATTTCATGTTTTTTTTTTAGTTAAACGCATTTCTATATCTGATCTGAAACTCTATCCTTATAGGATTCAGATCAAACACCAACTCACCCAGGCTGATAATGATAAGAGAGTCACTCTGTGTGGGTGGTTCTCTAAAAAGATTGAGGGAAATGAAAACTTCCTGAACAACGTGTGGTTTTCAGATGGGGCCTACTTTCTGCTGTGTGGCCATATTGACTCCAAGAAATGGGTTTTCTGGGGGCACTCACAACCCTCACCGTATCGCTGAGCAACTTTTGCATTCAAAGAAGTGCAATGTCCAAGCAAGGAATTATTGAACCATCTTTCTCAGTTGAATAGTAGTCGTCACGCAGGTCAGGTCATCCGGGTAGCTGCTTCAGTCAGTGATATGGCGAGTGGTTGTGTTACCGTGTTCAGCGCCGAAGAGGTACAATCTCTACTTATTAGAATTGAAGCCTTGGAGGATGCTGTAAAGTGCCTTAAAGAGGAGAATCGAGTTCTCCCCTCGAAGGCCCAAAATACGGAGGACAAAACTAGCTATGAGCTTGGATGGAAAACGACGAAAAACAAGATGCAGATTAGTGGAAAAAAGTCCTCACTAGCCCCGCTCGCTTGCAAGAACTCGTTTCAAGTTCTAGCAAATCTGCAGGAAGAAGCAATTGAAACTCAAGAGAAGAAGGGAAGGGCAGACGCTGGATCCCTGCCCACGGGTAAGATTTTGGTTGTAGGAGACAGTCAAGTGAGGTACTTAGACAGGGCTTTCTGCGATAAAGATAGGAAACATAGGAAGCAGGTGTGTTTCCCCGGCGCGGGGATAGGAGATGTTAGAGATAGGATTGAAGAGTGTTTAGTAGGAGAAGGTAAGGACCCTGTAGTTTGCTTAAGTGCCGGGGGCAATGATATAGGGAAGTTAGGGAGTGAGGAATTGTTTGCGCGGTTCCGGGATGCGCTAAACAAGATTAGAAATAAGGGAGGTGTTCCTGTTTTATGTGGAATCCTTCCGAGACGTAGAGTTGAAGGCATGTAGCATTCCAGGGCTATTGCAATGAATTGCAGGCTAGCAAAACATTGTAAGGCCAATGGATGGGCATTTTTCGACAACTGGGACCACTTTTACGGTAGAAACCATCTATATACAAGGGATGGGGTGCACTTGTCGCCCAGAGGATTTCGGCTCCTTGCTGAATCCCTTGAGCGAGAAGTAGGCATCCTACAGGTGTTTTTTTCGGGTAGATTACGTGGGAGTAGAGGGGGGGGAAGTGTCGGAATACAGTTTAGGCAATAGAAACAACTTAGAGAGGGACTGTGAAAAGAATCACCAAAGCAGGTGGAGGGAAAATAAACTTAAAGTTTACTATACAAATAGCAGACGCATAATTAACAAAATTTATTTACTGCGGGGTAAAGCATCCGTAGAGAACTTCGATATTATAGCTATTACAAAGTCCTGGATCAACATGGCTGATAAAAATTTCCTTCCGGAAATCGAAATAGAAGGATATAAGTTTTTTCACAAGGATAGGCTTGGCAGGAGTGGGGGAGGTGTAGCACTTTTCGTTAAAAATACAATAAACTGTATTATCAACAATTCGATTAAGGAAGAGGACGGTACGGAATCCATTTGAGTAGAGATTATAGGCAAGAATAAGAAAGTTATTATTGGCGTCTTATACAGACCTCCTAACCTCAGCATTGAGCAGACTGATCCCCTGATTCATGAAATTCATAGAGCGTCCCAGTACAAAAACGTTGTGATCATGGGAGATTTTAATTGTAGAAACATTGGCTGGGAAATTTTAATAGGAGATCAGGAAACAAAGAAATTCCTAAATGTCGTGCAGGATAATTTCCTAAAACAAGTGATTACAGATCCTACGAGAGGAGTAGATAGCCTGGTCTTATTTTTAACTAATAATGAGCACCTAATGAGTAACGTAAAAGTGGGAGATAGTCTAGGCTCTAGCAATCATCAAGAAATAAGATTTAATATTATTTGGGAAGAATTAAAAAGTACGAATAAGTCCAAGTACCAGACTTCAGGAGAGCAAATTTTGACAATATAAAAACCTATTTGAAATTGAATATGAAATGTCATGCGGACGTTTCGGACATTGTCGAGTCTCGGTGCGTGACCGGGGGTCAGGTCATGACTAGAGGTCGGGGCACGGAGGGTAATATGGATACCTTGGGTCAGGTCATTTGGGGACGAGGGCTCAACAGACAGGTCAGCGATTTGGATGAAATGTATAGCAATCTAACTGATTTAATTATTAATGTACATGATACATTTATCCCCCTGAAGTCAATACGGAAAAATAGTAATACTCCCAAATGGATGACAGACAGGTTGAAACATGAGATCGAAATGAAAAGAGGACTTTACGTAAATAAAAAACGGGGAAACACACCTTAGATCAAGATATAACGAAATGGCAAAGCTGGTTAAAAAGAATACACGTACAGCGAAACGTAATTATGAAATTAAGGTTGCTAGTCAAGCAAGATCCAACCCAAAGGGTTTCTTTCATCTCTATAGAACAAAAAAATAAAGAAAAAATAGGACCAATTAAAAACGATGAAAATGTCATGATAGAATCGGAGGAAAAAACGAGTGAGGAATTTAACAATTATTTTCAATCGGTGTTTACCAATGAGAGGTTAGATAAAGTACCTGACTGCGATCCGATTTTCAGAGGGGATGAAGAAAGTAGTCTGTAATATCAGCATTAGTAAAGTAGAAGTAGTCAAGCAGATTGTACGACTTAAAGCTACAAAATCCCCGGGTCCCGACGAAATTTTTCCGAGAGTGCTTAAAGAGTGTAAATTTGAAATCTGCGACAAGTTAACTGAAATATTTAATAAATCAGTAGATACTGGTTTTGTGCCTACTGCTTGGAGGCAAGCAAACGTTGTTCCTGTTTTTAAGAAGGGAGATAGATCGTCTATATGCAACTACAGGCCAATCAGTTTGACATCGGTTATAGGAAAAATGTTTGAATCAATAATAGTAAATAGACTCAGAGAACACATCGAAAGACATAATTTAATTCGTGATTCACAGCATGGTTTCTCCAAGGGTAAGTCATGTGTGACTAATCTTCTATCCTTTTACATTAAAGTATATAAGGCGTCAGATAACAAGGATAATTACGATATTATTTACCTTGACTTTAGCAAAGCGTTCGATAAGGTGCCACACCAGAGACTAATAAATAAAATCAAAGACCATGGCATAGGAGGAAAAGTGTTAGAATGGATCAGAGCTTGGATTAGTAACAGAAAACAGCGGGTCACCATAAATGGAGTAAAATCTAGGTGGGGCAATGTTACTAGTGGGGTCCCCCAGGGCTCGGTTTTGAGTCCCTTGTTCATTATGTACATAAACGACTTAGACGACGGGATGAATAGTGATGTTAGTAAGTTTGCGGACGACAATAAAATAGGACGCCTAATTAGGTCAGGAGACGACACAGAGATTCTGCAGGATGATCTTAACAAATTGTTCACATTGTCGGTGAAATGGCAAATGAACTTCAGTATCTCTAAGTGTAGCATGCTAAACGTAGGGCTACACAACCCCGAAAATAGATACAGCTTAGATAACACGTTTTTAAAGAAAACTGAGTGCGAGAGAGACCTGGGAGTTCTAGTGAGTCCGGACCTTAAAACCAGGAAACAGTGCATTAGCGCCAGAAATAAAGCTAACAGTGCATTAGGTTTCATTGCTAGGACGGTAACGAATAGAAGTGCAGAGGTAATTATTAAACTCTATCTAGCGATAGTTAGACCCATCCTTGACTATGCGGTATAGTTTTGGTCTCTGTCCTACAGAATGGACATCAATACACTAGAATCA
>NC_134796.1:10678326-10708326 GCF_046742065.1 Oratosquilla oratoria | reverse complement strand
TGAATACTTTTTTACATATTTTAACTATTGTGCTTGTAAGGGAGACCGGTCTATAGTTTTCTGTGTCTTCCTTATCTCCCCCTTTATATATTGACACAATATTGGCATTTTTTCCAATCTTGCTGTACCTTTCCTTCTTTCAGTGAGCAATCCATTAGCTCATATACTTTGTCCATTAGTTCATTCATACATTCTTTTAGTACCTAATTTCCAATTCCGTCCGGACCGTGTGATTTTCTGACATCAAGGTTTCTTATTTGGTCCCTTATTTCTTTCTGTGTCACAGTTATTTCTTCCATTTGGGGAATCTTTCTCCCTTTCCTTCATCCCAATTGTGTATATTTTTATTTGTGAATACAGATTTGAAATGTTTGTTCATAATTTCAGCCATTCCTATATCTTCTATATATTCCGCATTCCCTTGACACAGTTTCACTATTTCCTGTTCGTTGTTTAATTTACCATTTATATATCTGTAGAATGATTTAGGTTAATCCTTGCATTTGTCTATTATGTCTTTTTATAGTTTATTTTTCCTTCCCTGTGAATTTTTACATATTCATTTCTTAGTTTGATATATATTTGCCACTTACCCGTTTTTTTTCCCATCTTTCCCAAGCCTTTTCTCTTCTATCTTTTGCCTCACTACATTTTTTTGTTGCACCAGTATTTAATGTAAATTTTTTCCTGTTTTTGTTTTTGTATGTATTTATCCAGTTTCTTCATTAAAGAAGTTTTTCCAATTCGCTTTTTGAAAGAATTTTCGGAGTTCCCAAAATCCGTTTAGTTGTATCGTACATTAGTCTTCCTTTTCTGTGGTTCTCATTTCCTCCCAAATAAATTTCCTCTTTTAGTTCGAGCTCAATTAGTATGTGGTCATCCTTCCCAACTGGTGTCTTGTATTCCATTCTATCCACAATTTCAGGCTCTGACGTACTGTGAATATTAAGTCTAGTCTCGACGGTTCTTCATTATTTCTATATCTTGTATTCTCTTTTTCCCATTGAGTCATTGTTTATTCAATGGCCATGTCCAGTGGAATATTTCCCCAAAGGTCCTCTCCACCTTTCACTCTCATCTTCTTCCAATATATTTCTTTAGAGTTAAAGTCACCCATCCCATCTCGGTATTACACGATCTCTTGCACTCCGTCGGTGAAAACAACATAGTGTTCACGACCTTGGACCTTATATCGGAATATTTCTAGATTCCCATTGCTCCAGAGTCTAGGCCTCTGGCAGCTTTTAGTACGTTCACAGGTCATTATCACTTCAAACGACTAGCCATGGGTCTAGTTTCATCTCCTTCAGTATTCACACGACTTATGCACACAGTCCTTGCAGGTCTCATAGGTCACTCAGTGTTTATGTACCTCGATGACGTGATCATCGTTTCCAAATCCGTTAGTGAACATTTCCACATTCTTCACGACTAGTAAAAGCAGGTATCAAACTGAAGCTTGAGAAGTGTTCCTTCCTTCAGAAAGAAATAAGCTTCTTGTCCTTAACTAACAGTAACTCATACAATTAAGTCAGTTTTATTTTAATTGTAAGTATTTCCCGATACCACCATTGTTCCAGCACTATGTGTATTTATCTTCATGTAAAAAATCTTATAAAATTCTTGAATCACTTCTTATCTTCCTTGAGGATTAACCTCAACGTGGTTAGTGAGTGGTAGCTGAGCCGAGCATCTTTTGCAAGATGATTGAAGGGAATATTCAATCCTTTAGATGTCTAGCATGCACACGCGCACACTCACGCATTTGGTGCAGGGTGAAACGTCCGACGTCTTCAGAGAACTCCCAAGGGGACCCCACCCTATTGTGTTGGACCTGACAGTGGTTACAGGGGCCAAGCGCATCTGACCTAAGACCAGACATCTGGACCAAGCGGCCGGGGCACCTGGTCACACATTGCCAAACTGCAAAATCAGCATACGTCAAATATACATTTGTATGTGTTCCCTCTTGTAAATAATCGACCCATGCATAAATACGGAGTATCCATACTCAGTCCATGCATTGTACATTGTAGCAATAAGAGTAAGATGTGAATAGTAGAGAATAAATTGTTATAGCTAACTGATATGGCAACAGCCACCTTGTGCCCATAAATATAACCATTGGCAACTGCCAGAGTCCTCCTTGGGGTTGTTCCGAGAATGTAGCGCAATATAGACGAGGAAATCAAAGCCAACAAACCATCACTTCGTTTGTCCCAACGCCTCCAAACTCAATGTAGATCACAAACAACAAATCTACACTGTTAAGGGCAGTGATTTTTTTTTTTTTTTTTTTAACGAAAGTAGTGGTGCCTATGTTAAATTGGGAAATGGAGAAAGTGAGTGGTTCGAGGTAAAGGTGAGACTACGTCAGGGATGTGTCGTGTCGCCGCCATGGCTGTTCAGTGTATACAAGGATGGAGTGGTGCGAGAGGTAAAGGCGAGGTAATGGGCAGGGGACTGGAGATGGTTAAAGAAAATAGACAAAAATAAGAGGTAAGCCATTTGTTGTTTGCTGACGATACTGCACTTGTGGCAGAGTCAGAGTGGGGGATTAAGGGAGTTAGTGACGGAGTTTGGGAAGGTATGCAGTAGGAAAAAGTTTAAGGTAAATGTGGGTAAAACCAAGATGATGAGATATACAAGGGTAAAGGATGGCAATGATTTGGAGGTAAGCCTTAAAGGAGAGAGTCTGGAGGAAGTGGGTAGCTATAGGTATTTGTGGTCGCATGTGGTAGGAAAGGGAATGAAGGAGGTACATTGTAAATTGAGGGAAGCAAGTAAATGCCTTGGGGCATTGAATAGTGTTATGAGAAATAGGCAACCGGGAGTATATGCAAAAATTATATTGTATGAAAGGGTGATTGTGCTGGCTGTATTGTATGGGCAGACTTGAAGTTTAAGAGAGGCAGAGAGGGAACGTTTAAATGTGTTTGAGATGAAATGTGTGAGAAGTATGGTAAGGGTTACTAGGTTGGATAGAGTGAGTAAAGAGGAGGAAGGCGAGAGTAGAAAATGAGAGGGCAGATAGGGTTGATGAAAGATTATTGAAATGGTTTAGATACATGAAAAAATAAATAGTGATAGTTTAGTAAAAGGGGCGTGGAAGGCCGATTTGGGGGAAGTGAATCTGAAGGGACGACCGAGAAACAGATAAATGGATGGGGTGAAGGGGACATTGAGCAAGAAGATAATATCTGTTAAGCAAGGAAGGGATAAGGCAGGAGATGGGGATGATTGGAGAGTGACTATGTATAAATTATATTGTTATGCAAGGAAGGGAGGGGCAGGGGGCGAGGGGTTAGGGAGTTCTTATGCATAAATGATATTTTGACGTAGCCTGAAAGAATTTCTCCCCGTCTTCTCTTTTTCTGTATGAGAGGACGGAGAGGGGTGTCGCCGATTAAGTGAAGCGGCCTTGCTGTGGTTATGCTATGCCTTACTGCATTGCTTTTGACCCAGGGGAGTGGTCAGAATACAGGGATGACCCTTCACCATGAGGGGCTGCTAAGATGAGAGGGGGGAAAGAATGGTGGATGGAGTGGAATGGGTGGGAGTGGATACGTGCATTAACTTGGCTACCTCCCTTGTAAGGATGAAAAAGCTCTTGGTATTTAGATAGATACATACATATATGGTTAATGGTATACTGCAGACTCTAGAGTGACACAGTGGTTCCCAAACTTTTTTTTTCAGTTTTACAATTACACGTACTAAGTTAACCTTAATCCTAATGCCGGGTACCATGATATTTTCTTGATTTTATTTTATTCTATTTTATTTTTCATTTTTTTTGTCAGCCCTCCATTACCCCCGAAATGTGTTACCTCACCCCCAGGGGGTAATTTACCCACAGTTTGGGAACCACTGCCTGGACCCAAGGAATACAGGAGAGTCTCTCCAAAACTGAATTATCACAAAGCGGACATAGAATGAGACAACTATTTGACCAAGTTGATTTGGAGGATATATTTTTTAATAAAACTGTAAACGGGAAGTGGGACATATTTATTGAACATTACAACAGAATCATCAAGATATGTGTGCTAATCTACAAAAACAGAACAGGGTGTAGTAAACCCAAATGGATGAACAGAAAATTTTGAATTCTATTAAGAAGGAAACAGGAAGCATGGGGGAAATATAGGGGAAGAAAGACTACAACACATCGAGAACGGTACAACTGTGCAAGAAATGGGGTAACAAGGGAAGTGAGAACAACAAAATATTATTATATATATATATATATATATATATATATATATATATATATATATATATAATATATACATATATATATATGTATATATATATATATATATATATATATATATATATATATATATATATATATATACGAGAAGAAAGTAGCAGCAGATGCATCTAGAAATACAAGGCACTTTGGGTCCTATGTTAGGTCGAAGACTGCAGCCAAAGACACCATAACCAAACTTAAGACTCTCACAGGTGACATAACTAAAGATGACAACATAATTACCCAAGAGATGAATAAGGCATTTAATAGCATGTATGTGAGGGAAGATGCCGGTCAACCATCACTGGATCCATACTCTATTTTCCAAGGACCTAAGCTGCAAGATATCGTAGTAACAAGGGAGGATGTTAAGAAAAAACTCAAGGGGTTAGATGGTAGCAAAGTTCAAGGGCTAGATGGAGTGTCACCTTTGGTACTCAAGGAATGTGCCGAGACTCTGTGCAACCCAATTTTGTATATATTTAAAACCTCACTAGAGACCAATGTGGTGCCAAGGGACTGTAGGAGAGCAAATATATCTCCTCTCTACAAGAAAAACAATAAAACAGGACCCCTTAATTATAGACCTGTGTCACTAGCGTTGTGTCGAAACTAATAGAAAGCATAATTCTGGAGAGCCTAGTATCAATAATAACTTCATTGTCGAAGAGCAGCATGTTTCAGGAGTAAGAGGAGCTGCCTGACCAACATGCTTTGTTATCTCAATTACCTGGTAAATACAATGGGTGAGGGAATGTGCATTGACATAAGTTATTTAGACTGCGAAAAGGCTTTTGATAGAGTTCCTCATAGAAACTTCTCACCAAGCTAAAAACAATGGGCATAGATGGCAAAATCTTGACTTGGATCAAGAACTTCCTCAATGAGAGATAACATCGCATGAAAACCAGAAACGCAATATCGGATTGGCTACCAGTTGTAAGTGGAGTCCCTCAGGGATCGGTGCTGGGCCCAGTGCTGTACATAGAAGATCTCGTGAAGAACCTGGAATTATCTGCCAGCTTGTTTACGGACGACACAAAAATCTACAGGAACAACAGGACGCGAGCTGACATAGATGCTTCTAATAGAGATATGAAAGATTGGACGAATGGAGTGAGAAATGGTTACTGTCCTATGTGGATAAGTTCAAAACAATGCTTATAGGACATCAGAACCGACAGGCAGACTACCTAGTTAACCAAAGACTGCTGCAGAAAACCACACAGGAAAAAGAAAAGGGAAACCGCAAACCTGAAGTTCTCAGCGCATGTCGCCAAAATATCTGCCAAAGCCAACAGTCGAATCGGTATCATTAAAATAAACTTTACTGTGCTCAGCAAGGACATACTCAAACCCCTCTGTCTCTCCCTGGCCCGTCCGATTATAATTATGGATTATGGAGCTTAAGCCTGGTCTCCCTATGTGTTACAGGACATTAAGTCATTGGAGAAAGTCCAGATAAGAGCAACCAGGTTACTTCGGGGACAACTAGACAATAGAAGAACGCGAGGGATATGATAGAAACATACAAGCTGACACATGGTAACGAAGATGTCCTAGACGCATTTTTTTTCTTCAAATGAACAAGAACAACTTAAGAGGCCACCCCCTAAAAGTAACAAAACCGAGTCATTGGGGGACAACATTAAAAGGAAACTGGTTTGCCAAAAAGGCTATCCCTGGAATACTCTCCCAGTGTGGTAACTGTCTGTGGCAAGTTCTTCCTTACTTACTTATTGTATATGTATCTCCTTTATTGTATGTGTAATACTCATTTATTATACATGCAGTACGTAATACATGTGGCAAGTTCTTCCTTACTTAGTTATTGTATATATATATCCTTTATTGTGTGTGTAATAGATATATATAATAACTAAGGAAGAACTTGCCACATGCCCCAACAATAGCTACTTTCAAAGCACGTTATGAGATACATCTTGGTTTGACTAAATAAGATACTGGATGATTTGTATTAAGAGGTGCGGGACATTACAAGAAGCCCTCTTCTTAATTCCCCACTATATATTCAAAGGTATGGAGCCCAAACGTCATATTTGAACTTCGCGCCAGGAAGCTGAACGATAAAGAGCGGGAAGACGTCAATAGCTTGTTCCGCCATGCCCCAACAGATGGCGGTAGAGGTGCTGTGTTTACTAGTAGGGGGGTTGTCTCAAAGTGGTTTTATTTCCTCGGGAAATACGTTATATTTCAACCGTGCTTTTAGGCTGATTAGTGCCTGCAGTGAATTTGTTTCAGGTTTCAGATAACAGGGAGCTGCTTATTGAGGTTAGTATACAGTACATTGTTCTTTGGTAGTATTTGGGAAGATAAGTGTTTGTTGTCATTGGTTGGGTGCCAGTGCCCCGCTCAGGAACTAGACTTATCATTCATACAAAATCACCTAGGACTCACCTGTCATTCTCAGTAAGAAGACTGGTTAGTTTCCGGAAATGACGTTTTTAGGAAGGTGTTGTTGAACATACTCATTTGAGCAAGGATGTGGAAAGTACGGGAAAGGAGCTTGGGTACCCGAGTGTCAAGACCTTTGATCAACATGGGGGGCGGCTGGCCTGTTGACCTATACTCGCTCGGCCTTCAAGCCTGGCACCCAGCTCCTTACCTGCTCATATGCTGTAGCAGACTGTTGAAATATCATATTATTTCCATGTTCATTTATTCCTTTTATAGTCTTGTACCAAAATGTTTTTCATTTCATGTATTCAATCATATATGATTATCATTATATCCCTAGTAAATGTTGCAATATCATAAAATATTAATATATAGTATCCCTTCCAAGTAAATATTTCGATATATAGTATAGCCTTAATGAAGCAGATGTTATTCATTTGTTATATTTGTGTAGTAATTCTTATGCTGGATAGAATATTTATTAGGTTCACAAAGAGTTATGCATAATTAACTGTTAACTTAAGTTCATTGGTTCTTGATCATTATAAACAATATCTAATCACCAAAAATGTTTTCATGAAATATAAAGTTTTTGTGAGGGTTCAGTATGTCAGGGAAAATATTAATAATTATTTAACAAGAATATATTGACTAGCCTTCATAATATAGATATAATAATTGGGTTAATTTGATTAAACTGCCACATCATTGTAGATTTTGACTTACGGAGTTTTTGTGTCCACAAGATATTAATATTGATGGATTTTAAATTAAGATTGGAAGCATATTCATACTGTTCATCAATGAACATTTATGAGACATTGCTGTGGAAATATTGAATTCCAATTCAGTGTGAATTAAATGGGATATGTTTTGAAAATAAGCACATATTGTGTATGCTGAAAGGAAAATATATGGTCCACAACTGTGGTTTTGTGCCTTGCAGTTAAGTCAAAGCATAAGGTAAAGGTCCTTTCTCATAAGCAGTTTAGAATTAATTCAGTCTTCTCATAATAGCAGTGTTGTTAATTATTATTGTGGTACTTATAGTGTATGGAGCTCTTCATATGTGTTACTGTTGAGAATTGTGTATCAGTCAGTGTCTTTGTTCATATATTACACTTGATAATTTACTTATGTGAGTAAGTACTTTCATGAAAATATTTGAGATAAAACTCCAGAAACTTCATTTTACTATTTAAATGAGCCTTTTATTTAATAACAGTAATACTGTGCAATCAATGTCTGTTGTCCCAGATCTCTCTTGCAGGGGCCCCATAAATATTAAGAATGTATTTATATTCTATTATTGTTGTTGTTATTATTATTATTATATTATTTTTATTATTATTTCATTAATATTTTGTTATTATCATCATTATCATTAACTTTATAAAACCATTATTCCTATTGATTAAAAACATCAATCAAATAACAGGATTTAAGGCTAAGTATTATGACACTGGGCCTAGGTATTACAGCATTAAACCTTGGACTTGTATATATAATAGCCTTAGGATTTATAAAATAAGATAGTTATGATGCTCAGCTTAGCATTTGATGGTAGGCCTAGTATATTTGACATAGCTATGATAGGTAGGTTAGGATAAATCTTTGGAGTTTCTTAAATGTTGTCACCATTTGATTTTGCACAATATATAAATAATAGTTTTACTAAGAAACAAACATGGAAAAATAATTGAGAAAATAGTATACATGGAGGTTTGCCAGAAACATTGATTACCCATTTGAGAGGATATACTTTGATGTAGTATTCTAGCTGTATATACATACATATGGGTAAGCATAACTACATAGAATCAGTCATTAATTATGTCAAAGAAATTGTGATGGTAAAAATGTTCAGAAACTGAATGTGGTATTTAGATATTGATATGTTTGCAAATATTTTAACCAATTGATAAAAAAAGAAAAAATTCTTAAAATGTGTTATACCTAGTATGTATTCTTTATTTGATGTTTTTGTGTTCACGTGTAGCATGGGGAATATGGTGGTATTTGTTGAAAATATGTAAATGCAGGTGCAAAGATAGCAGGAGAAGTATGTGGCAGAAGAATTTGGAAGGTTGCCAGGTATTAATCATGAGAAGGTCAGAAGGGGTTTTCCTGGCGTATGGTGTGTATCACACATTTAAAATAATTTCTTTACTCTAAATTGATGTCCGGGTTCATCTTGATAGGTTCTTTGTTTCATGGCCAGTGATATACCTCACTAAAAGTGATCATACCTTGACTTAAAAAGGTGTGGAATTTAGTAATTGAAATAAATATTGAACATAGTGTAAGGTAGATAGATCACTAGAGCCTGTGTTTATGCACATGATATGCACTTAAGAATGTCATGTATGACTAAGATATATGTATTTGGTACTTCATTCTTGCTCAACTCTCATGCATTTTGGGTGTCTTCATGTTGTCGTAATGTAATTTCAACATTTTTGTAGTAAGCATATATTGCTTCTGCTGGAAGTGCATTATGCTTTTCAGTTGATTTGTATGTCATTTTTTTTTTCTAACCATTCTTGATGCATCTTCTGCATGCTGGTTGTATACCTATCTTTGTCTCCTCCAGTGCATTGATATTTTATAAGTGGATCATGTCTCCTCTTTTCTTTCTTCCTCAGCTGTTAATCTTAGGGATTCCATCCAACCTTTATGTGACAGCAAATTATCCTTCTCTAGATTTGAAGTTCTTTTCATGTCTTTCATTGTGTTAATCTGTGACCTTAGATCTCTATTGCAGGTGTCCAATGACCCTAAGGAATTTGGCCACAGCTATCAGGCTGGTCCATAGGTCACTAAAGGAAGAATCTAGCATTGTATGAAATGAGGTAATATAAGACAGTGTAAGATAGTATACTAAATCTTCAATGTGGTGACTACATCTGGACCCCTTGGTGTTTATGTTCTGTATTGCCATTATTTTATTAGAGTCATGACCTGAAGATAGGCAGGTTAGTGTTAATTGTGTCTTGGGACTATTTTCTTAATTTCGTTTGGGGGAGGTTTCCCTAATTTAACACTGTATTTGTTAGTTTTGAAAGTAGTATTTGTTTTGTGGTGTGTGTATGTATTTCTGTATGTAGGTATTGTTGTGTGCATAGTTTATGTTAGGGAACATGTGCGAGAGGTATACTGGGAGTGCCAATATCTTGTATCCCATGAGTGAAGATTGTGTGATGTCATGTTTGTGTGTGTGTTTGATGCCTCTTACATAGAACTGTGTTAGTCATTTTCATTCCTGTTTTAAGGGAAGGATTTTTGTTTCTGAGTACACATAGCCAGTTGAAGCTGTATTAATGCAGCTTGTAATTGTTTTTAAGGATTTATTTTGTACTAGCTGTAGGTTCCTTTGTAGGAGGAGACAAGGATGTTGAAAGATAGGTTTGCAAGGTTCTTACAATTTTTTTCTTCTTCCTTTCTCTTAATTATATGGTTGGCACAGTTTTGAGCTCATTCAGTTTCTTGTTTGATATCCCTGTGACCTTTCCTGTCTGGGAAGTGAAGATCACTAGTGTTAAATGTGTAGTATAGTATTCTAATTTTTCTTTCAATGGATTCATGGTTGTCAGGGTTGAGTAGTTCTAATAAGGATTTTTAAGGGTCTACTGACATCCCATTTTGTGTTAATCATGACACTCGAACAAAAAAGAGAGCAATCTATTGTTTCTTTCCATAGAGTGGGATAAGAGTACCAATCAGTCAGTTGATCCAATGCCCTTGATCTCTCTTGGCTGAAATTGTGAGTGGCTATTGTTTTTACTGTTTTACTTGAAATTTTATATACTGTATTCATATATGATAGATATGCGCTGAATGGCCTACCGGCTCCGGCACTTGGCCTTCAAGCCAAAAATTCCATAAATCAATCGGTCAATCTCTTGGCTGAAACCCAAGGCCTCCAGGACCTTTAAACACATGGCAGACGAGGTAAGAACCTATTACTGCCGTAGGATCACAGATTTACAGTCAGAGAAACACAAGGCAACATTTAATTCATAGGTTCCCGAAGCTTATCTCTAATTTTGAAATTGTTGCTATTTGTAGTTTATTGCCAACCAGAACTACTATCCTTGAGGACAATATAATGCCAAAAGGGTAGACTCAGAGGTAATAAAGGAGAGGTTTAAGGAGTGTAGTATAAAGGAAGGACAATAGAAGTTGAAAGTGAGCAGCATTCTTCTTTGAAGAGAGAGTATTAATCATAGAATAATATATACAACTTTGGTGCATAGGTTGTCATTAAGTCCCAAAAGTATAGACTGCATAAATTGTACATGGTTTACTCTATAACATTTCTTTTAAGAAATTGCAAAAAGCCATATGTGAACTACAACAAATCAAATTGGACCAAATCATTATTGGAAGTCTGGAGACCTGTCTCAGTCCCAAAGTTTGCCTTGAGCCTGAATTCTTGTGGCCATGGTCTCATCCGCAGCCTTGGAATAATGATTTGGATTCAGTCTTGTGCTCTGTGGCCTCAATGATTTGGGCCAAGGCCACTTAGTTTTTTCCAATTTTATATAACTTTTGTTTTTAAAACTTGTTAATTTTCCAGTGATTTTAGTTTAGGTTTACCTGATAATTTTTAGTGGAGATGTCACATAAAGATGATGTATTGTTTGATAGAAATTGTCAACACTATTCAGTGACTTGTTTATGTCCTTTGGTACCTTATTTGCCACATTGATATATTTTGAAGTTTCACATCATGTATGCATTATTGCACAGTGCAATGTATTTCATACAAATCAGCACATAGTGTTAACTGACACCATAAAAGATTTCTTTGTAGTGGTGCTCACTGCTATCGCCTCTACTAAACAACTCTGGTTTTGCAGTATCACTGTACCTAAAACAGGCATATGAGAATATAAGAATGGAGGAGACAGTAAGAGACTATAAGGCCTACACTAGGCAGCTCCATGTCTGTTACCACTAACATCCCCATCCATATCTTCTCTTAAAACAACCAATAGTTTTAGAGCTCATTACATGGTCACTAAGTCTGTTCCATTTGTTAACCAGAGTTGATAAACCAGTTCTTGTCTATTTCCTTCTTAAACCAAAATTTGTCCAATTTAAACCCATTACTATGACTCCCACCTTGCTGCCTTGATATGATGACCTTGCTTGCACCACTATTATGTCACTCCGCATTCTACACTCTGTCTTTCCAGAGAGTACAAGTTAAGGTTCCTAAGCCTCTTTGTAAAGTAAACATCTAAGTTTATGCACATTTGTAGCATACTTTCATGCTACTTTATGCATTGGTGCCCAACATTTCATGTATACAATTGCTCTTTATTGTTGTCCTTATAGTGTTATATGTAAGTTTACCCAGTTTCATTTTTACAATCAAGCAGTCTAAGATAATGGGCATTTCCTGTTTTTTTAAGGTCACTGCCCCTATATTTCTATCAGTTTATGAGCTCATTATACATTTGATTACAATACAATTGGGTTTTCAGGAATATGACCCAATCATATAGTGAGGGAAGCCTGTGTGCAATGTTAAGGTTAATGCAATACAAATACTTGTTTAAATGGGGATCATGCCATGACTGAAAGTCCCTCGTGATGAAATAAAAATGCTTACAACTGTTTATCAGAATCTGCTCTTTTAAGCACACTTTTTTGGCAGTAAGGAGATTTTTTTCTGGATCTTTATTGTCTGCTGCTGCATAGGGCTTTCTGCAATTAGGAATTCCATTACATTAAGCTCATACTGAATATGAAAATGTGCTAAATTGGAAGCTAACCAATCAGAATAGTGTATTTATGTCTTCACCTATCACCCAAGTGATATAGTTAGGCACTATGCAGTGCACATTGTTCTTAGTTGCATAATTGTATCGTTGTTGTCATGTCAACAACAAGCAAAATCAGCAATGATTGTAACCCATGGGGGATGCTTGGGTTTGTTTATATTGGGATGGAGAGGGGTGGTTGCCAATTAAATGAAGAGGCCTTACTGTGGATGTGCTGTCTTGCTGCATTGCTTCTGACCCAGGCCAATTGGTGAGATGCAGGGATGACCTGTCACACAGTAGGAGCCAAGATGAGAGGGAGAGGGAGGGAGGGTTGGTAATAGAGGTGGAATAGGTGGGAGTCGAATTATGCCTTTTGACTTTGGTTACCTCCCTTGAAAGGTTACCTCCCTTGAAAGAGGGAAAAGACCCTTGGTATATATATGTATTATTTTATTATTTTTTTATATTGTAATTTATTTTATTAATTTTAATGTTATTGTTTATTTATTTTTCTTTTACTTTTTAAAAGAAAAATAGATAAACAATAATAACATTGAAATTAATAAAATAAATTACAGGGCAGTGGACAGGATGCAGGGATGATTTGTCATCCAGGAGGTGCCAAGATAAGAGGGAGGGAGGAGGGTGGAGGAGAGTGGAATATATAGGAAATGGAATGGGTGGGAGTGGTTTCTATGCCTTTTTCTTTTTGGCTACCCCCCTGTGTAGGGGGAAAAGCCTTTGGTATATGTATGTATGTATTTATTTTTCAAATTATTAGAACACTATTGGAAGATTGATAACCTTCCAATGTGTATTTTGTGCATCTAGAATGATGGGATGCGGAACATTTAATTTCATATAGATTTTGTCTTGTAGTTTTCTTCCAAGTGTATCCATAAGAAAGATGAATGATAGATAGAATGTATAGTGTGAACAACTTCATTGATTTTAGAAATCATTTTCATATGAAAAACAAATGAAACCTAACCATATCTAAACAGTATAGTGTGAATAGGCCCCATGAGGGAGGTAGCCTGCCAAGGCATGCACCTGCCCTACCATCTATCTCACACTGATCCAGCACCCATTTGTTTCCTCATTTATCATAGCTCTATGTGAATGAAGGGTCATACCTATCCCCCACTCACTACCTGAGTCTGAAGCAATGCAGCAAGGCACAGCACCTGTAGGGCTTGATAGCTGAAGCTGGTTTACCCTCATTGTTTTACTTACATGGTGACCTTGTCCACTCATGAGAAGATGAGTAGAAATCCTATTGTACCAGATCATTTATCATCCATTCACAACCATTCTCCGCTCTCCTATCTCCTGTCTTCTCCCTTCCCTGCTCAATAAACATTCCTCTTTTACACATGGCTCCCATCACCCTATCCATCCATTCATCTAATTTTTGGTCTTCCCCTCAGTTCACTCCATTCACCTCTGCCTTCCATGCTCTTTTTGCTTGTCTTTCTTCACTCATTCTTTACATGTAGGCAAACCATCCCTGCATTCTTTAATCAGTCCTAGCTACCAGCTCCCTTCTCACTCAGAGGAGGACCATGACAACAGGAGACTTTTTGGTCTTTAACTAGGTTGGATGCAGAAAAAAACAATGATAAATAAATAAACAAATAGAAATTATGATAATATAAATAATAGTAAAATAGATAAAGAAATGCATAGGTATAGTTAAATAATAAACAAACAGGTAAATATTAAATAATAATAAATTGACAGATATATAATAGTAAATGAAAATCAAGAAAATAATAATAAGCTGACAAATTATATCAAATAAATGGCAGGCATAATAGCATCTTGCTTAGGTGTTTATCTAAACAAATCTTAAAGCTTCAAACTGAATTACATTGCACTGCCAATGCAGGAAGTTTATTCCATTCATTAACTACACAGTTGGTGAAGTTGTTTCTACCCACTTCCAAATTGAATTTATTTCCTGACAGTTTGAAGTCATTATTTCTTGTCAGATTCTCATCGAGTGTGAAAATTTTGTCACATTCGATGTTGTCAATTCCCTTTAAAATCTTGAAGACCTTATCAAGTCACCTCTGAGTCCACACTTTTTTAGGGAAAACAGATTCATATGTTTTAGTTAATTTTTGTATTATTTATTTTTGATATTTGGAATCAGTTTTGTGGCTTGCCGTTGTACTTTTTTCAATCTGTCAATATCTTTAATGAGATTCAGTGACCATGCAGAAACAGCATATTCCAAATGTGGATGAACTAATGATTTATATAGCTTGTTAATGAGAGATGGACTTTTGAAATCAAAATCCCTCAATCGGTCCTAGAATCTTATTTGCTTTCTCAGAGACTGAAATACACTGCTTAGATGATTTGAGATCATTACTGATAATTATGCTGAGGTCCTTTTCACAATCCACTTTTGTTAACAAATTCCCAAATAACTTGTAATCGTACTTCCTATTATTTTTGCCTATGTGCATAACCTTGCATTTACTTGTGTTAAATTTCATTAGCCACTTTTCAGACTATTGCTGCAGTTTATCTAAATCTTCATGAATATCTAATAGGTTTAAGTGATTATTTGCCATTCTGTACAGTTTTGTATCATCATTAAATTTGGAGACAATAGATTTTGGTCCGTGGTCTAGATAATAAATTTTAGTCCGTGGTCTAGACAATAGATTTTAGTCTTGCTATTTATTTCATCTCATTTCTCATCATATTTATCCTTGTAGCTCCCACCATACTTCTCAAATACTTTATCTCAAATACGCTTATATATGGATTTTTTCAGCCTCCCTTATATTCCAAGTCACTACCCCCATACATTGTCATAGGCTTAGCCTCTTCATAGTCTTCACTTTTTATCTATTTCCATGTACCTATTTCTTACAACAGTTTTTATTACCACAAGACAATCTTTCTTCACTCAACATTTTACATGTTACATGTGGATCACCTCCCACAATACCTTCCTGTCATCCTTGCCATAAGCCTTCTCCAGATCCGTAAAAAAACACCCTCATCTTTTGCCAAAAACTTCACATGCACATGCTTTACTTCAAAAATTTGACCCATACATTCTCTACCTTTCCCAAACCCACTATTCCTCTTCAGTTACTCCCTCAATTTCCTTTCTAATCCTCTCAATTAACACCTTCCCATATGCCTTTCCAGCTATATAATTAGTAGTGACATTTATACATGTTTTTACACTATTAAACATTTACATTTCTCCAGTTTATTATTATTTTATTTTTATTTTATTTATTCGTTTATTTATTTTATTTATTTATTATTTTTTATTTATTTATTTTATTTTGTTTTATTTTCATTTATTTATTTTATTCACAACAATTTCCTCAGTTTTTTTATTTAAAACTTGAGTATACTAGATTTTCTTGTTGCTTTGCATGGCTACTGACAAGTTCCCATATTTTTACTCAATTTCTTCCTAAGTAGATATGCATTCATATATTTCTTCCTCAGGAGCTAGTTGTTGATATTTTAGTTTCAGCAATAGTTAGCCCAAGAGATTCCAAAGCTGGTCAGGATTATCCCCATCATAATTGTTCTGGAGAAAAAGAATACTATATTTGGAAAAGAGGAACATAATGTGGGGCATACAATGTGAAAGGAAGGAATTACATTATTTAGATTCAATTTGTGCTTGTGTTGATTATGGCATAAAGGGAGAATGCTAGTTATGTCATGTAAACATGTTTATAATTTTCCTTCTTTATCACGTGTAAGGTACTGAACACCTTGCCCTACACTGCCCCACCCTAATCATACTCTGCCAATAACACTTCTTTCCAAGTGATTTGTGGACCAATTTGGTGGCTTCTGACAGTTGCCTAGGAGCTGTGGGTCTCCTGCAAGAAAGATCTGGGGCAACAAATTGATTGATTTAATTTTTCATGTTTTTCTGTAATGCAAAATATGAGAATATAATAATGGTCCAGTTTAGCTTCATGAACTCTCCTCAGAGAGGACGAGGATGGTGACTCCATATGGAAAACTTTCCAGAGTAGGGAATTTAATGTTGTATGCATCAGTCAGCCTTGAATCACCACGTCTGATTTATTGCCCAAGTAGCAATTTGAATTTGTTAGACAGCAAGCATCCCGCTATGCTGTGAATTTTCATTTTTTGTACGTGGTTATTCAGTGTTAACTAGTTCAAAGGAATGCACCTCCTGATGGGGTTAAGGTGTTGGCGCGATTTGAAAACAAGCAGTGGGGAAATGATTATCCGACATGTCGTACATGACCATAAGCAAGTACTTATTGTTAGTTCCTTGTTTATTTTTGTTCATCTTCCACAGGAGCTCATTATACAGTATCTTGCATGTTTTCATTAGGTTTAAGTTTGTGCAGGTCACTTGACTACTTATCCCTGTAACATGTTTGTTGTTGTAAAAACTTCAGGAATTTGAGATATGCATAGTAATCATTCTGCAGTTGGGTCAAATTAATTGTGATGTTCCCTCTCTTTATCTCACTTTTTTTTTGTAATGATTTGCTTGTTAGAAAATTTGATTTACTGTGAAGTGTATTCTTACTGTTGTTCTTGTACTGGTTTCCTTTGAAAATAATTTTACCTATACTTGCAAGTTACATGGTATTATGATTAGATCTAGTTTTTCCTCACATTAAACTCCTATCCTGATTCTTGTCTTGTCTTATAATTTTTCTCTTGAAACTCCATATATTTTATGATTTATTTTATATTAGTAATTTTTACTGTGTCTTGGATACTATGTATAGTCCTTTGTTTTTCTTGCCTTCCGTTTTTTTCTGCATTATGTATTATTTCATATGCTGTTCTACATTTTGGTGTCAGTGGTATTCAGTATGTCTTCTTCTTCTTCTTCTTCTTCTTCTTCTTCTTCTTCTTCTTCTTCTTCTTCTTCTTCTTCTTCTTCTTCTTCTTCTTCTTCTTCTTCTTCTTCTTCTTCTTCTTCTTCTTCTTCTTCTTCTTCTTCTTCTTCTTCTTCTTCTTCTTCTTCTTCTTCTTCTTCTTCTTCTTCTTCTTCTTCTTCTTCTTCTTCTTCTTCTTCTTCTTCTTCTTCTTCTTCTTCTTCTTCTTCTTCTTCTTCTTCTTCTTCTTCTTCTTCTTCTTCTTCTTCTTCTTCTTCTTCTTCTTCTTCTTCTTCTTCTTCTTCTTCTTCTTCTTCTTCTTCTAAGAATTCTCTAAAATCAATGATGTGCCTCTCCTCATGTGTATCCTGCAAGATGGATATTGAAGAGTATCATCTTTTTGTTGCTCATCTTCAAAGCTTATTAACACTGTCATCTCCATCTAAGGTCCCTCAGGATATGGCACCAGGTCTCTGGACTGGGTCTGTCTCTAAATCAACTCTGATTATTTCCCCTTCCCCCTCCAAATTTTTCATCCAAGGTGAGCTGACAATTAGCAGCTCCTCCCCTCCTCTTCCTACTACATGAAAATAGGTCTATGTCAATACACGTACATGTTCATCATTTCTCCACAGAGAAAGATTTAGGGTTGGGCATGGGGGCTGTTGCTGGTTAGTGTAATTCACTATGGTCTTGGATCATGTGTTGGACTCGTGATTGATAGCTACTACCCTCCCAGATGAGACCTCGTGTATGACTGATCAATGGGTAATGATGTGACCTGACACACACACAAACTCCCCACCCACGAGAGTTGGAGTAACGGCTCGCAGCGCAGTGATACTGAAATTATATCAGCCCTGGGTGGGATTCGAACTCAGACTGCTGGGTTAGCAGTTGTGAACGATACCATTGCGCTGTCGAGCATTCATTTTCACTTTAGTATTAAGGCAACACTTTGCATATTTATTGTATGTGTTCTTTGTACATGTTCAGGTTCTGAAAATTATTTTGAAACTAAATGGTATTTTTTCATAGTTGTGTTAATAGTATTTTTCTTTGTCCATACCAGAAATAGATATCTTGCTGCAGACAGCTGGCAGGCAAGAATTGTGATTGACAGTCTCACAGTGCCATCGCATCAAGCCACAGGTCTGATTGTGCCCCACAGCCAAGGTAAACACTGCACAAACCTCAGTTTAGAATATGTATTAATGCAGAATGATGTTGGCATCTGTGTACATGGTAGTACACACATGATTATACGGTAAATGTCCATGTGATGTTCAGTTCAAGAGAGTACAAATTTGCACAAAAGTGGGACAGCAAAGTTGCATGTACTTTCAAGATCCTGAAAGGATAATTATTGGAAATATTGTCCAAAAGTGCCTTGTTGAATGATATGCTTCCTAGTAGTTTTGATGAGTGGATTTATGGAGCTTGTTGAAGGTTGTAGATATGCTGTCCAACCCTGAGATTTGAACAAAAAACATTTTTTTACTACCATATATGATCATAAATGTACTAAAGGGCTGTAGTGGAATTGGGTGACAGATGTGGAAAGTGTATAGATCAGTAAAGATGGAATCCTGAAAAATATACTTAGATTTTTGAAAGGTATTTGTATGTATGTATATTTTATTTATGAATATATATATATATATATATATATATATATATATATATGTATATATATATATAGATAATATATATATATATATATATATATGTATATGTATGATACACACAGACACAGACTAAAGTGTATGTAAGTGCATGTTAATATAGTCATGAACAGAAACCCTCTATGGTAAAATATGTTTTCATACAATGGTTAAGTTAATATACAGTAATAAAATGCAATTTGGTGGCTAGTATATATACTTCATAGTAATACTGTTGAGGCATACGGGATGTGTATACCTCACAATGCTATTTGTCTATTTATATAAACAGAAGGTAGTCAAGTCAAAGGCACAAGCTCACTTCCACCCATTCCATTCCCATCCACCACCCAAGTTGGAAGTAATACAGAGTTATTGTACTGTTGAGAAATGTGGATATGTCGAGGTTGCCATGTACTACCAGCAACTTAAGCGTCACTTCAAAGTACACCTTATCAGTGTCATTGAAGTTGCTCTCTCATGGCTTTCCAACCCTTCCTTGTGATTTTCAACATCAGAGGAGCTATAGACCAGTATTGCATTTCACTGATAACATCTAGGCAGTTTATAACCGAACCGATTACATTGGTTTCAGACTACATTTGCATCCAAAGCTATTCCAGCATGCTCCAAAACGGAAAATGCACTTCTTGCCCTACACACATCCTTACCACGCCGAATTAAGTCTGTCATGAGGTATTCAGGCTGCATCGTCCTGCCGAAGGAAAGATTAGTCCTGCATTTAACCATTAAAGGCTGAACTGAGATTAACCTTACCTAGTACACTAAATCGATAATGACGTCGCAATATTTCTTTTCTTTATTACATTTATAAAGATGATGCAGGAGCAAAACACTTCAGCGCAGAAGGAGCAAAGAGAAGAAGAGGAGGAGGAGGAGGCAGGGGAATAAATGGAGGAAGGGTAGGGTGGAAGGGAGGAAAGAGGGATTGCAGAGAAGGAATTGGGCGATTTTTGGGGGGATAAGAGGAAGAGGTGGGAGGTCGCGACTCGTAGGGCGGTCGGGGCCCGAAAGCGAAGATAAAGATGGTGTGTGGGGTCTACTGCTGGGGAAGGAAGCAGATCTCGTCCTGATAGTTGAGGGTGGGAGAGAGGTCGGAGAAAGAGAAGAGAAGGGGGAGGAGAAAGGGCAGGGAGGAGGGGAAGGAGGAGGAGGACGAGGGGATACATGAAGGAGGAGGAGTTAAGAGGGCAAAAAGTGGAAGAGGAGAAAAATAGGAGTGGGATCCAAGTAGAGTTCGAGAGTTAAGGGAGGAAGAGGGAAAGAAGGAAGTGGTATACGAGGAGGAGGAGGAGAATTTTTGCATTTCGTCGCCGATAATGTACCAGCGCTCCTAACTTCGGTTGCATTATCGCGCCAAGATTGAAAAAAAAATCGTAATGTGACCATAAGATAAGGTGGTGGTAGTGGTTTAGCTAGTAGAGTGTGGGGCGATTCACCATGGACTTGGATTGCGTGCCGGACTCGTGATACCCTTGTGGATGAAATCTTCTTAGCTCTTGTGGTCCTGTCTTTGGGAAATGCTGTGACCTAACACAGACACACACACACACACACACACACACACACACACACACACACACACACACACACACACACACACACACTCACTCACACTCACGCACACTCACTCACTCACACTCACGCACCGAAGGCAAGGAGCTGTGTGTGTATGTGTGTGTGATTCACCATGGTCTTGGATCACGTGTTGGACTCGTGATCGACAGCTATTTCCCTCCCGGAAGAGAGCTCAGAGCTTATACATGACCGATCTATGGGTAATGCTGTGACCTTACACGCGCACACACACACAGCTCCCCGCCCTCAAGAGTTGGAGTAACGACTCGCAGCGCAGCGATACTGAAATTATTTCAGCTTGGGGGGGATTCGAATCCGGACCGCCGTAATGGCGGTCCGGGAACTCGAACACTGAGCCACCGAGTCGTGTGTGTGTGTGTGTGTGTGTGTGTGTGTGTGTGTGTGTGTGTGCGCGCGCGCGCGCGCAAAACAGACACTTGGTGCAGCATAGATACCTACACATAGGAGAACCTCTCAGTGGATCGCACAGTCTGGCGAAGAACCATCAGGGAAGGCACTAACGGTGGTATTCTTTAACAAAATCTTTCCCTTCCAAGGATTTATATTAGGAAAGAATTATTTTTAAGAATACCACCGTAAAACCCTCGAAGATGAGTGTGCCAGGAAGGCGCAACAGAGACGTCAAGCTCAACGTCGTTGGCGTCAGCAATAGGACGCGAGACCCGAAGTTGTACAAAACATCTTCCGATGCGACATCTGCGGTCGGATTTGCTTGTCCATAATTGGCCTGCATAGTCACCGCAGAACTCGTCAACAATAATCACCCATCATCATGTCATCAGTAGCGAACGAGTCATCGTTGACAATGACGGACTTTCAAAGGTGTGGAAGGTCACATCATTACACACAGGTCTTGGTATATATGAGCACTGAACTATCATCCGGGAACGTAATAGCTGTCGATCACGAGTCCAACACGTGATTCTACATACACACATACACACACACACACACACACACACACACACACACACACACACACGCACAACTCTGTCCAAAGGAAAAGGTGATTGCTTGCTGTGTTTTCATTGTGTGTATGAGAGAGAGAGAGACCGATCTCAGGACCGCGGAGTTAGTAGTCCAAAAGTGAAAAGCGAGAGGAGCTTGTGAGGTGGGTTGTGTTCAGGGCACTTTTCCCAGCCTCTTCCCCATGTGGGGGCTGAGCAGAGTGGAACCTGAATAGGGCTGCTCAGGCGTACGATTCTGTCGAGTCGCCTCGATTCCAGCACGGAGCAATTTTTTATTCCATATCGTTTCGTTAATGGTTTGTGGGTCGAAGCTTTGAGAGAGAGGGGGGGCGGCAGAACTCGGGTGTAGTTGTAAACTGCGCATTGCAGGGTAATATGTATCATAAGTAACTCAGAGTGCATTACGAATTCAAGGCTGCAAACCCTATCCAGCAAACACAAGTTTTGGTACCATTGAGCGGGCAATTTTTAGTGGCCATTGTAGGTAGTTGTAACTTTCTGTAAAAAGTATATAAAAATTAAAAAGTAAATAATAAAACAATGATATATAGAAATAATGATAATAGTAATAATAATGATAATGATTATATATTGATATATATGATAAATTAAAAAAGAAAATTAGATAAAAACAATGCAGACCTAACTGGCACCAAGGGTGAAGATAATGCACGTTGACAGCCAGTGATGTCCCCACCACCACCACCGCTACCACCGCCTTTGAATGAAAATAATTTCCTCCTCTCCCTTCTCATGATCATCCTCTTCCTCCTCTTCCTCCTCCTCTCTTCTTCTCCTACTTCACCTCCCCCTTGTCCTCCTCCTCTCCTCCTCCTCTTCCTCTCCTCCTCCTCTCCTCCTCCTCCTCCTCCTCCTCCTCCTCTCCCTTCTCTCCCTTCTCCCACTCATCTTCCACCTCCTTTCCCTTCTCTTCCTCCTGTCCGTCCTCTTCTTCTTCCGCTTCCTCCTCCTCATCTTCCACCACCACCACCTCAACTCCACTGTTGTTGCCATTCATGCAACCGCTTGTATTGTGTCTGCGTTCGATCCATCACGCTTTTTAGCATCTCGTTGCGTGCTGGTTGAACAAAGTTAATCCCGTTAGGATAAAGCCTTTCCCATCAGTTGAACAAAGTCGCTTAATGTTAGTCAGAGCAACGTCTTCCATGTGTCCTCAACGGAACGGAAAGTTTAGGAGACGGAAGTGGGAATCCCGCCATGGCTCCGTGGTAGCGCGCGCGTCTGGTAACCGCGTGAGTATTTCGGGCGTCTGTTTGAATCCTGGCCACGGCGCAGAGGATAGGAAGGGCATCCACTCTGAGTAATGGCCCCTAACCGTCGCTCAGCTTCCTCCGGGTATCGTTATTGCAGTGGACACACCGTCTCTACTGCTTTCGTGTATTATGAACTGTTCCGGACCACCAGCAAGGTTGGTCCGGACGGATACATACGGCCCCGCAAACCACGGAATTAAAGAGACGGAAGTGGAAGGACCTCAGCGGTTGTTCTAAAACTATGTTCCTGAGGATGTTGTCGTTGTGGGCTGTAGATGACCAGATTTTCTATCCGTTTAGGCAGTCACGCACCGGTGTTCCTTGGGTCGAGGGTTACCTGTGACACTCGAGGGACGGGGGGGGGGGAGCGCTTCGTGAGCCACCTCTGCCGGCCGGTGGAGTGTTAGCACCTACCTCTCCCCCTCCCCTCCCCCTCTCCCCCTCCACCACTTGGTCACGTGACGTTTTGATCCACCTCAGGGACGGGCGGATATTCATTCTGCCCATGAGGATCTTCTGCCCTCCACTTTCCCCCACTTTGAACTTAAAATAACAACAGGGGAGGAAAGAGGAGGAGGAGTTGGAGGGGGAGGAGTGAGCTGCGTAAGGGTCTGGGGGTAAGGGAGGAGAGTGGAGGAAGGTGGAGGTAATGTTTAAAAGGAAAGAGGAATATGTGGAGGAAAGTTGAGGGAGTGAAGAGGAGGGAGGGGGAAGGTCAGTCAAGGTACGTTGGTAGGGATTTCAAAGGAGAGGAGGAGGAGGAGGAAGAGGAAGGAGAAGACAAGGACGAGAGGAAGAAAGGCGAAAAGAAGGTTGAGGGAGGGGGAAGATCAATCAAGGTAGGTAATGATTTAAAATGGGACGAGGAGGAGGAGGAAGAAGACGACGACGAGGACGACAGGATTAAAGAAGGGGAGGAGGAGGGAGTGTAGGGAGGGTGGAAGTGCGTGGTGGTCCCCCAAGTAATATTTGGCAGCTCTCCAGGCGAGGAAACCAGGCTAGACCTGACAACTTCGCGTTTCCTCCTCCCCCCCCGCCCCCCGTCTCCCCCCATATCTCCCCCCCCCTCCCTCGTTTCATCTCCCTGTTCCCCTTTCCATTTGCCGCTCCCTCCCTTTCTTGCTTAACCTCCCTTGCCCTCTCGGATTTCCATGTACCCTGTGCCTCTATTTCCTCTCTTCTTTCTCTGGTATGCCAACAGTAGGTTAACGAATGGAATAGACTTAGTAACCACGTAGTTAGCGCTGAATCAATTTATAGAGAAGATAAGATAACTTTATGGGTAGGGATGACAGGTGGTTAGTCCCTCCTTCCTTCCTTCCTTCTTTACTGTGTTCTTTCTCTGTTTTCCTTCTTCCCTTGACCTTTCTTATTTTTTTCACTCTGTGTACCTTTAGCGCCCTTCACTCGTTGCTTTGACCCCTCGTAATCGTTCTTACCTCTCCTCCTCCTCCTCCTCCTCCTCCTCCTCCTCTTCCTCCTCCTCTTCTTTTCACTTACCCTCCTTCCGTTCTTCCATTTTCTCTCCCTTTTTATCCCCGTTCTTCCCATCTCATCTCCACCCTCTCCTGCCCCAGTCCCATAGTTCTTTCTCCTCATGTTTTACATTTTCTTTTATCTGTCTTTTTGTACTTCTCTCTCTCAATTACATTTCGTCTCCTCACTGTCTCTTCTCACATTTTACTCCCATCCACTCTCCCCCCAAGTCTCTCCTCCTGCATTCTTTCCAATCATATATATACATATATATATATATATATATATATATATATATATATATATATATATATATATATATATATATATATATATATATATATATATATATATATATATATATATATATATATATATATATATATATTCTATTTTTTTCTCTCTCCTCATTTTACATTCTTCTCCAGTTCCCCCACCCTTTTCTCCCTCCTCTTTCCTTCTCATCCTCTCGATCTCTTTTCTTCCCTTCCTCCCTCCTCCTTCTCTTATCTTCCTCTCATTATCTTCCCCCTCCTCCTCCTCCTCCTCCTCCTCCTCCTCCATGTCGTCCTCCACCAGCACCTCTTCCGCCAGTTTATCATCTTTCCGTTTCTCTTCCTTTCTCCTCTCCACTGTTCTTTCCTACTTCTCCTTCCCCTCTCTCCCCTTCCCTTCCTCCCCTTTACTCCATTTCCTCCCCTCTTCGCTGTCACCTCACCTCACTTTACTCCCCTCAACCCGTTTCTCCCCTTCCTCCCCACCTACACAGGCCTCCACATCTTCTTGATCTGCTCCCATCTCGTTCCATCGCTTCTGAAGGATTTTCTTCCCTCCTTCACCCATCCCCCTTCGGCAATGCCACACTCCCCCTCCTCCCCCACCTCCCCCTCCTCCCCCACCTCCCGCATCCACCCTGGTACTCTGCCGCAGCTGTTTGACACCCAGACTACGGCCCCACAACCCTTGTCCTCGTCATGGTCAGCACTCTGAGGCACCATAACTACCCGTACCTGGCACTCCTTGATGCCACCCAAAGAGCCAAGAACCTTCAGCCTAGGGGGACCGTTTTTTAATTGACTAGATCCGTGTGGCGTTGAACAGGGGGCGTTCAACGGGTGAACAATGATGGTTGACGTCACAGGGGAGAAAATTGGAGATAATTTGGCACCAGCGGCCTACCCACGCCTATCACACCCATTTCTGCGCACACCCCATTGTTACATGGGGAATTTGTGTCAATGATAACCGTGTACGGGGCTTTTTCATTATGTACCATAGAATCCCCTCACCCCTCACAAATATATATATATATATATATATATATATATATATATATGTATATATATAATATATGTATATATATATGTGTGTGTGTGTTTGTGTGTGTATGTATATATATATATGTGTGTGTATGCATGCATGTGTATATGTACGTATGACCATGTACATATACATATTTAAATTAGACTGCTATCGCAGCTCCATTCATTGCTGTGGTTTGGGCATCAGGGATGTCCCCCTCCCACAGTTACCAGATGCTGCTCGGAACCGGCCACCTTTTTTCCGTGTGTCTAATCCCGTCAGCCTGGGCCGTCCCTCTGCTGAATAAAATCGTCTGACACCAATTGAGACTGCGTTGGCTCGAACATCTCTTATGGGCAAAAGGTTCGAGATTCGTCTTCATTTTTTTTTTTAGCCCCCTTTTTTCATTCCGTTTTAGCCTCTTAATCACAATATTTTCTTTATTGTTCACTTTTATACTTCTCTTTTTATTTTTCATTTCCCCATTTTTTTCTTATATCCCTGTGTATGTTTTAGGTATATGTGGGCTGGGAGTTGCTTCATACTTAGCGTCTGTATTCTTCTCATGTACTTATCTTGTTCCGTCTGTTGATAACTACAATAACTACTACCACTACTAATAATATATCTATTTAGCGTCGCAAACCCCCCCCCACCACCACCACACCCTATCAGGAGTCTTTCACGGTACCCCTTATAGAGGACTTTGTAGCGTGTAATTTAATGAACCATGCCCATGGTCCAACTCGCCGGCGGCAGGATTCGAACCGCCGTCACCTCGACCTCCGTCGCAAGTAGAGACAATCGGTCAGCGAACATCCCATGATAGTGATAATGATGATAAATATAGTAATAATAAATAATAATGTTGATAATATTGATAATAATTATATTATTAATAATAACAATAATAATTATTATAATATATTAATGATAATGACTTCGTGAAAAATAGATTCCAGGAGGACACCAGAAAACTGGGATAGTAAAAGTTAAAAATTATCAGAATTCTTCTTTTGAGTGGGGGGGCGAGTCTCCAGTCGTAAAAAGAATGCTGCGTTAATCTGGTCCGTAAGGGTGTCAACGAAAATCTTCAAATGAACTGGCTACATTCAGTTAATGTCTCCCCCCAAGGGATAAAAGCATTCCGTGTTTGATTAATGTCTTGACATTTAGGCGAAAGATTGATTGGCTAGAATTCCGGGCCTTGTGTGGGAATCCAGCGATGGCTCCAGTGCACAGTGGATGGATAGATGGATGAATGGATGATCAGGTGTACTGTGCCCCCGCCCCAATCGCCTCCTCCTCCTCCTCCTCCTCCTCCTCCTCCTCCTCCTCCTCCTCCTCCTCCTCCTCCTCCTCCTCCTGCCCCGCCCCGCCCCGCCTTTCCACCAAAAGGGTAGGAGAGAGGCCGTTTGTATGATTCACCATAAAGATGTATCAGATGTCTGTTAATGCGGATGTGTGGATACGGATGTCTGATAACCATATCCTCGCGGATGCGGATTATTTTTCGATTTTTGAATAATGTGTGGTTATTATATTTAATTGTGAAATACGACTTTCAGCCACATAAGCCCAGCTTTTGCGTTACCAGAACGCTGGACGTGGACCCAAGTCGTCGTACATCCCCCACCAACCGTTATGTCCTTTGTAAAGTGACAAAATTACATGAAATGTTAATAAGTACAATCTTCAATTAATGCTTGTATAGGTTCAAAGGACCACACTACATACTACACAGTACACATCTGTTCAGCATTTGAATTTTAACAAAGGCTTTTTTTTTTCCAAAGCAAGTTTCTCTAGTTTATTTACAAGAAGACGCGTACGTTTTTCAACAAAACTAGTCGAGCCCCACTGAACAATTGCTTATTTAGGACACAACTTGGGAAAAACACAGATATGTGCGTGCAACTTTCAATACATATGGGTAGTCTTTCTGATCTAACTCCACCATTTCTGCAGTCGATCCTGGATCTTCTTAAACTCATCTTGAGCCATTCTTGAATGATGAAAATGAGATCAAATGGAACGACACTTGTGAATTAATTACTTTAACAACTTTATCATTATTTTGTTGCTGAAAGAGCTTCCACACCAATGGTTAAGCTGGTATGACGGGAGGGAAGTGGGTCAGCATTTACCATTTATATGTACGAAAAAGCCTATAGATATTTTTGTGTATCATAAATTTGTTTAGTTTCTGTCGTCGACCCTGACGATATAGAGATGTTAGCAGCAGATCGGAGAATCTGGAGGCATCTTGAAGCGGCCACGAGCCTTATTGGGCCTGTAACGCCAGAGGAACGAGTTTATGATTGTAAACATCTTTTCTATGTATTATTCTCCTCACCAGTATTAAAATTATGCACTAATGAAATGTCAAAGAAACAATGAGAACCGTGTAAAATTAATTGAGAATTGAAACCATATTTCTGTGATTTTTATCATTACGAGTGGAATATAGATTATGAAGTTATGAACATTAAATACTGACCTCGTAGTTACGAACTTTCTCGATCAGTTTGATTGTCAGTGGACTGCAGTCACGGTATGCACTCTCTTCATGCTGGGTGGGAGTGTACTCTCAGATGTTAAGTCCAGTAACTCCAGTTGTATACACTGATAAGGATTAGGGAAGAGACAAAGGGTTGACATTTATATTTGTGAGCACAATTACTTTACCTATGCTGTAAAAAAAAAACCACACTATCTCATTCATATATACATATGATAAAGTGTAAGCTTTTGAGATTGTGTATGGCACACCACCGTATGATTATCTATGTATCAAAACTCTCAATATTAACTTCAGCAGTGCAGCTATGTCAAAACAAAAATGTCTTACGTTTACAGTAGATACAGTTTTATTGGAGTTGTTTGAAGGATATTACAAGCTCATACATCTTTTAACACAGAGATTATAATTGTTATTTCGAACTATGTTTTCTTGTCATTATGTCCACTTCATGTATATTGATTCTTTGCCAAATGAAATTATTATTATTATTATTATTATTATTATTATTATTATTATTATTAGAGAGAGAGGTCAGAAGGTTTCTGGCTTGTCAGCATCCCATGATTAACGTGGAGATAAAATTGTGTGGATGGGATAGCTGTGATCACAACCGTTGTGTTATATTATTTTTTCACATTAATCGATTAATGTTATGCAAAGATATTATTTTTCATTGTTTTATTTTTAATTCTAGTATTGTAATGGTGAATGCTAATAATCTATATAGGCTATATTATCTTTCAGAATTTCAGAATACCAAATTTCTAATAGTCGGTAATTATATATCTGTATCTTTGTATGAATTTTGAACATTATGCTGAGTAATACCCTCATATCCTCATGTTCAAACCGCGAATGCGAACGATGCATCACCAAAGCGGATGAGGATGCGGATGTTGCTTACATTAGCAATGCGGATGCGGATATCCGATGCGTCTCTTAATTCGCCATGGCCCTGGACCACATGCTGGACTCGTGATCGACAAGCTCTTACCCTCTCGTTAACCTACAAGGGATAAGTAATGGTTTCGTTAATAGGTTGCGAAGGGGTGTCGGGGGAAATTAATAAAATCGCCTGGCGGCAGCCAGAATTATAGGAAGAATTATCGCCCAGTAAAGGGAGAGCTGCCATGGGGATGAATGGGTTTAGATTGGGTAAAGTTGGGTATAGTGTATAGATGATGCTGTGATGCATGAGGGGGAGTGGGTGGGGGATGGGGGTGAGGAAGTATGTATGAGAAAAAAAAATTGACGCAGCCCGAAGGGATCTCTCCCCGTCTTCTCCTTTTCTGCATGGGGGGGGGGGCGGAGAGGGGGTTTCGCCGAATTTATGAAGCGGCCTTGCTGTTGATGTGTTAGTCTTGCGACACTGTTTCTGACCCAGGGCAGTGGACAGGATGCAGGGATGACCCGTCATCCGGGAGGTGCCAAGATAAGAAGGAGGGTGGAGGGGAGTGGAATGTACAGGAAATGGAATGGGTGGGAGTGGTTTCTATGCCTTTTTCTTTTTGGCTACCCCCCGGGTAGGGGGAAAAAGTATTTGGTATATGTATGTAAGAAGGAAGTAGGCAAGAACTGGTTTACTAACAGTGGTTTAACGAATGGAATAGACTTAGTAACCATGTAGTGAGCACTGAAACCATTAGTTATTTTAAGAGATGAGTGGGGATAATATGTGCTAATGGACATGTAACTACCTAGTGTAGGCCATATGGTCCCTTGCACTCGACATCATTCTCATGTTTTTATGAATAAATTTGCCGGCCAGACTAATGCAGTACAAGTCATTAGTCGTGGAAATATTAATTTAACATTCATGAGCCCTTTTTTGTGTGTGTGTGTTTGTGAAAGTTAATGTTTGAA
>NC_134796.1:10668326-10673326 GCF_046742065.1 Oratosquilla oratoria | reverse complement strand
ACGCTGTATGTACATGTGTGTATGTGTATACATATATATATATATATATGTAATGTGTGTGTGTGTATACCTCGTATGGGGTATTGGGTGCATGCTATTGTGAGGTTAAAATCTGCGCAGTAGAAAGTACATGATAAAAATTGTTGAATCAGCCTTAATCGAAGAATGTCCGAACTTGAACATCTCCAAAGGTCAGTGGTCTCCGGACATAATCTCACGGCTAGCTGTGAGCCGCTTGGTTAAGAATTATCACCCTCCTGATCCCACTTTCAGCCCGTTTCCCTCCTGACCTCACACCTCCACCCACACATCCCCTCACCTCTAACTCCGCCCTGCGTGACGGTTTGTCCTGTTTTAGCTCTGCGTGTTCCCCTTCTACTCGCATCTCAATTGCACTTACGTCTCTGCAAATTCTTGTAATCTGTACTTTCCTGAAGAGGGCTAAAGCTATTAGCCGAAATATAGAAATTATACTTTCTTCTAAAGTTTCCTTTTATTCCGACTGTGGGTTCTTCGTGATTTTATATATATATATATATATATATATATATATATATATATATATATATATATATATATATATATATATATATTAGGATAAAGTTACTTGTATGTGTTCGGTTAAGTAAATTCGTGTCAAATTAACATAATATATATGATCGTGTCATGGGTGTATGTCTAATTGGAGGTAGAACGTTTTACATGCCAGTGGTTCTAGTAGTTATGCTGTTCGAAACTATATTATTTGTTCTCAGTCTAGGCTCCATGCACCCGTAGGGGACCACAGAGTTCCCATAGCTGAGCAACAAATCTAGAACTAGTATTTAGTGGATGTTGAGCGAATAGTGTTAAATTTGTCTCCTGCGGGATAAGGAACAGCAATACATAAAGTACTTGTACTTATACAGTTTCGCTTAGGGAAAAAGTTCACCTAAGCACAAGTAACGTTCTCGTAATGTTACAGGTCGTAGTGACCCAGTGTTTCTATTCGCGACTACAAATACCTGTCAAGCTACTGTGGTGTCTTGCCGTAAGATTTTGCGTTAGAGACCATAGGTTTGTGTATAAAACGGTAATCACACCATAAGAAAATAATTTTTTTTACGTTTTCAAAACAAATGCAGAATGAAAACTGTAAACATGTGACACACTATGAACATCACATGAAAAAAAACTGTACTGTATACAAAAGTTCTCGTAAACAGTACTGTTTTTCATTATGTGGTGATCGTACTGTCACTTGAAAAGGGGAATTTATTTCAGATTGTTTAAATCAGACACATTGAAAAAAAACGCATCGCCTGCGGAGAAAAAGTGTCAGATTTTCAACTTACGTCGTAGACGTGAAAATCATAGAAATTACGTACGACTTACAAAAAAAAAAAAAAACGTAAGACTTTACAGATATGCAAATGGTATGTTACGGGCAAGCTACATGTGAAAATCTTTCTCGTGAAAGGATGGTATGCAGGTTGCGACTCGTCCGAGAGACGACATGACCGCTAAGCCAGTGCGATGTGTTTGTTTACATATGCCACAGTCATGCGACCGAAAGAGCGCGCATGCCAGATAGCTTATGGCCGAGCACGCAAGGCATTTTAGGTTTGAACGAGGTTTTTGAGTCTTTGTTGGTTCGTGTTGGTTGGATGGAATCGACTAGTAATAGGCTAAATTCCGTAGGTAATTTTTGTTTTCCCGACACCCCGTTTTTTATAGTTTCCTTTTTTTTCTTTCTTTTTATTATTATTATTTTTTCACAACTTCGACTAACCTACCTAGGGGTGTGCTGATTTTTTTCCGATGCCGATTCCTATTCACCCTTAGTTGCCGATGCCAATGCCGATTCCTATTCACCCTTAGTTGCCGATGCCAATGCCGATTCCTATTCAGCCTTAGTTGCCGATGCCATGCCGATTCCTATTCACCCTTAGTTGCCGATGCCAATGCCGATTCCTATTCACCCTTAGTTGCCGATGCCAATGCCGATTCCTATTCACCCTTAGTTGCCGATGCCAATACCGATTCCTATTCACCCTTAGTTGCCGATGCCAATGCCGATTCCTATTCACCCTTAGTTGCCGATGCCAAATCCCGATTCCTATTCACCCTTAGTTGCCGATGCCAAATCCCGATTCCTATTCACCCTTAGTTGCCGATGCCGATTCCTATTCACTCTTAGTTTCCGATGCCGATTCCACTACTTTAATTACGGTATATCAGTTTTTAATATAAAGTAATTAAACTATGGTTTTTACTTGCCATAATCTATGTAGATTTATACACGCCAGTTGTTGAGCTGTTGGATGCTAATTATTGAATGAACTTAATGAAGTGCTTATTGAATGACCACTTTATGATTATCAGTGTATGATTGTATTATTTTCTATTGGTTGAAAAAGAGTTTAAAGATTACCTCTTTCATAGATTTTGATGTAACTACTAACTCCAAGTAACTTGAATCATTTAGTGCATGTTTTTAATAAAACACACGTTTATAGTGTAAAATTTATTAATCAGTTTCTTAATCCTAACTTAATAGTGAAATTTAAACCTAACTCAGTCTCTTGTGCCGCATTAACGTCAGCTGATTGAAATTTTCATGTATTCACCTGAAAAAAATATCTTGAAAGATGCGGTTGCTTGTCGAAGGGCTCAAAGATGGTGACTCCATATAGACACCAGGCAGGCACGGGAAGGTGGTAGCTGGGCCCATCTGGGTTTATGGTGACAAAGATCTTATTTTTTTTATTTTTTTTTTATTTTTTTTTTTTTTTACGTTGCTGTCATTAAGATCTTACTATCGCTACTATCTTTGTAAAGGGTACAGTGAGCCTACACTCGGTATTTGTTTGTTGCCGGGACAGCAAATCAAACGTCGGTTGGTTTTCTACGCGTGCAGGGAACCACAAGGGGAGTATGAGAGAACACACAAGGGAACGTCCAAGTTCATCTGGGAAGTTGGTTCATGTTAGCTTGGCGTAGGCTTATTAGGTATATGATGAAATTCATGTCCGGTTTTTTATTAAAGCTGCGAAATGTAAAATTTAACCCCAAAAAATGAAAAATTATGAAAAACTAGTTCAGTTGATTCTTGATATTTGAAGAATAATTATTAAGCCCTTTTTCGTGATAACGTGTACTATGATTTTTTAATCACCTCGTGGAAGTGTTGAAAAAAATTATTCGTCAGTAGTCTTTCTTACCCCCCTCTCTCTCTCTCTCTCTCTCTCTCTCTCTCTCTCTCTCTCTCTCTCTCTCTCTCTCTCTCTCTCTCTCTCTCTCTCTCCTCCTCCTCCTCCTCTCTCCCTCTCCCGCTCTCCCTCCTTCCCTCCTTCCTTCACTCTGTAGCTCTCTGTCTGTCTCTTTCACTTTTATTCTCACTGTGTGTGTGTGTGTGTGTGTGTGTGTATTGGCTATGATTTATTTTGAGAAAGTATATAAATCTGGAAATGTGCTCGGAGGTATAAAAATGTGCGAGTTCAGTGAGGTGACCTGGCCTGAAATGGCAATATGTGACATCCCAGAGACGTATATTTCACCTTTCGAAGATTATTAATTCAATTATATTATATATATATATAATATATACTGTATATATATAATATGTATATATAAATATATATATATATATAATATATACTGTACATATAATATATATATATAATGTGTGTGTGTATGTATATATATATATGTATATATATATATATATATATATATATATTTTCTACGTCTCAAAAGTAGTTTGTCAAATCATAACGTTTTTTAAATGTCTTTGAAGATTATGATCATTGTCAGGAGTGTTAGGAAAAGTACTTGTGAAACGGGAATCTTCTTGGTGTTCACTGGAACAGTTAACGTTTAGCCTTAAGTAGAACAAATAAAACCAAGATCATAAGAATGGGGGAAACTGCAAGAGACCATAAGGCCTACACTAGGCAGTTCCATGCCCCTTACCACCATTCATAAAGCTATCTCCTCTTAAAACAACTAATTGTTTCAGCGCTCACTAGATGGTTACTAAGTCTTTTCCATTCGTTAACCACTTTATTGGTCTATTTCTTTCTTGAACTTGAATTTGTCCAATTCTATAATGTATGCCTTTTGTGACAATCTCTACCAGGTTCGTACATTAGGAACTGTACATGTCGTAGAAGAGAAGAAGGAAATAGGCAAGAACTGTTTTACCAACAGTGTGTTTAACGAATGGAATAGACTTAGTAACCATGTAGAGATTAGATAACTTTATGGATGAGGATGACAGGTGGGAAGGGACATGGAACTGCCTAGTGTAGGCCTTATGGTCTCTTGGAGTCTCCTCGAGTCATATGGCACCCGCGGGCGTGACCCAAGATGTCTCTGGTTTGTGACCCCGGCAGGAGGAGGAGGAAGAGGCGCGGTTCTTGACCTCGTTTCTCACAGCCGCCTGCGACCTATTTTTAGTCGGGTCGCGTCGACCAGTTCGTGTGACCTCGTTTCGAGAACTCCACCGTCTCGCTCGCACCGTTTTCTGATCTCGCGTGGCTTCCGGTCCCCGCCCACCTGTATCCTCTCCGTCATCCACCTCTTCGTCCTCCTCCTCCTCCTCCACCTCCTCCTCCTCCTTCTCCTCCTCATCCTTCTTCTCCTCCTCATCCTTCTTCTCCTCCTCCTCCTTCTTCTCTTCCTCATCCTCCTTCACATTTCCACTTCCTTCGCGTTTCTTTCCCCTCCTTCGACGCCACAACCGCTGCCTCGTCCTCCGCCTCCTCCTCCTCCTCCTCCTCCTCCTCCTCCTCCTTCTCTTCCATCTTTCCTTCCTTCCCTCCCTCGTTCTCTTAGCCCGTGCCCTTGGGCTTCTCTTTCGTTTTCCCCCCTTTCCCTCTTATTTTCATTTCTTTCCCTCCCTTCCTTTCCCCTCACCACTTCTCTCCCCTTAGTTTCCTCTGCCCTTCCCTTCTCCCCTCCCTTCTCCCCTCCCTTCTCCCCTCTCTTCTCACCTCTCTTCTCCTTCCCTTCTTTTC
>NC_134796.1:10625826-10663326 GCF_046742065.1 Oratosquilla oratoria | reverse complement strand
AAAACCCATAAGCCTTCTCAACTACACTCAGTAGACTGATCCCTCTGAAACTACTATACTCACACTTGTCCCCCTTTCCCTTGTAAATCAGAATTATACAAGCACTTCTCCAGTCCTCCGGCACTCTACCCTCTTTAGAAAAAACATTAAACAACCTCACCAGCCAGTCCATCACTGTACTTCTCTTTTTTAGACAGTCCGTATAACACCCATCCAACCCAGGTGCCTTACCTGCTCTCAACATTTTGATAATTAATTTCACCTCGTTATTCCCTATTTCTCGTCCATCTTCCTCATTCATCACTCATTTGCTTAATGCTTCGCACTGCTACTACCTTTTCCTCCCTATCCTCCTTTACATTTAGCAACTCCCTGAAATAATCAGCCTATCTTCCTCTTACTGCCGTCTATTCCTTTCATCTCTCCATCTACATCATTTACCTTTTCTTCTCTACTTGATTCGCCTCCTCTTCCTCTCTTAATTTCCTTCCAAAACATCTTTGTTACTTTGAAAAATTTCTGCCATACTCTTATCCCATTTCACATCTGCTCTCTTTTTTGCCTCCTTTATCTTATGTTTTACTTCTTTTTTCTTTGTATCTCTCGTATGATTTTTTCGTCCTATTTTGTAACCAGTCTGTGAAAGCTCGCTTCTTCTCTTCTACAACCTTCTTTGCTTCCTCATCCCGCCACTCCCATCCCATCCTTCTATTTCCTCCCGTCCTCCTTGTTCCACACACCATCTTTGCACACGTTGTGACTCCCTCCTTGAATCATCCCCATTCCTCCTCCACTCCTATTTCTACTGTCCTTCACTCCCTCCCACTCCTCTCTCAGCTTCTTGTACTCCTTTTCTTTCTCATTTAAAAAGTTTACTCGAAGCACCTCCTTACCTTCAGTCCTTTTCATCTTTCTCCATCTATCCTCCACTCTCAACTTACCTTCCACCAAAAAATGATCCGATATTCCCCCACTTTCTCCCCTTAGAACATGTACTCCCAAAATTCTTCCTACTCTTCCCCTGGTTACCATTATATAGTCCATTAAAGCCCCTACCACCCTTTCACCCACCACCCTGTCCCATGTGTACTTGTGCTTGACTTTCTTCCTAAATACTGCATTTGCTACCATCAACTTTCTAGACATCTCCACCATCATCTCTCCACGATTTTTTCCTGGAATTCCACAATTTCCAACCTCTCCATCTATTGGTTCCTTTCCTACCCTAGAATTAAGGTCTCCCAATACCACTATATTGACATTTATCTCTAATCCGTCTATGCACTCGTTTAAATCTATCCAAAGAGCCTCCCTTTCCTCTACATTCTTCTCAGTACCAGGCGTACGAGTATATGCACTTACAAAAAAAACACACACACAGACACACATATACTGTATGTGTGCGTGTGTGTTTATTTGTATATATACAAGGGCTTACACGACTATGTGCATATACAAGGGTATGTACATTGTAACGTAATATTAGATATTACGTCATATGTGTAATTATGTTATAGAATTGTGTTCCTTTGTATTACATAACTATGTTCATATTTCTTGTCTATGTATGTATTGTAACAATGTTAAGCAGTAACGCCCGTCCACTATATGTAATCTTGCCTACGTGCGGAGAGGTGCGCACTCTTGTAGAACAAACAGACAAGCGAAATCCTGAATAGTTCGGAGCGCACAGATTTGACAGTTACTAAATAAATAGATTGTTCAAGCGAGTCGAGGGTCCTAAAACTACCCATGTTGACGTGTTAACTTACCCTCCTCCTCACCCGCACCCTTAACCGGAAGTATCCGGCTTCCGGTCCAATGGTATATAAGCGGTGGAACTCGCTGACTCCTTGTCATTTTTCGCTCTATTGATCTCTTGATAAAAATACAAGTTTGGACTCATGAGACGATTGGTGTGAAGTGATCACCCTTTTTGCCTACATTACGTGTCTGATATACATTGCATTACTTTACTTATATTTGTACTTATTACTTATTCTGATGCATGTTCCTGATCTCTTTGTACTTAGATAGTACCATATTGCATACTTATCTTGTGTTTCTTATTTGAACGATAATTTCCATAATCATGTAACGGTCCCATTGACCCTACTGCCCATTCTCTTTTGTGTTGATTGCCTGTAAATATTTTCCATTAATAATTTCGTTTACTAGTTTTATCGCTAGTTTAATATTCCTTTCCTGGAATCTTCTTTGTTACCTTTACTTCTAGTCTTACGAATTATCTAGGCCCTGACCAGATAGTTCAGTCCTACAGTGGCTTCTAGAAGTGAGCTGGTTCTTAAGCACTTAGACGTTATACGTAACGTCTCTTCACATACCAGCCGCCCGTAACAAAGTGGCGACCCTGCCAGGATATTGGATCAGGTATTTAACACATTCTTATAGAGATGGATGATATAGTTCAAGAATTCGTTCAAAATCCCAAGGTAAGTTTCTTAAAGAAACAAACTAAAGACGCTTTGATAGAAATAGGCAAGCACTTTGGAGTAGACATTGATACAAGTTTGCGAAAGAAAAAAATACTTCAGGAACTCGTTGAAAATCTGATCGAAGATGAGATCTTATCTCCAGAAGAGATTACAGCTATACAAATTCCTTCAAATAGGTTAGAAATAGAGGCACGACTAACCGAACTTAAGATTAAGGAGATTGAATTAAAGGTCAGGAGAGTAGAATTTGAGGAGGAAGCTAAATTGAAACAAATGCAAATTGAGGCAGAATTTAAAGCTAAAGAGGAGGAAACTAAACTGAAACAAATGCAAATTGAGGCAGAATTTAGAGCTAGAGAAGAGGAAGCTAAAGTGAAACAAATAGAAAGAGAGAACGAAACTAAAGTCAAATTGGCAGAGTTAGAATTAAAGAAGGCAGAAGTAGAAGCTAGGATTGTTGATAGACAACCCGTAGTTCAGGAAGGTCATATAGATATTTCCAAGTATGTAAAACTTCTACCCCAATTTTCAGAAGGAGAGCCAGAAATTTTCTTTCTTCAGTGGGAAAAATTGGCGCAACAGTTACAAATCCCTAAAGAAAATTGGCCATTAATCATTCAAACACAATTTAAGGGTAAGGCTCAGCAAATTTATACTTCTCTTTCAGAAGCAGAAAGCGAGTATGATAATATGAAAGCTTGTATTTTAAAAGCTTATGAACTAATACCAGAGGCCTATAGACAGAAATTCCGTAATTATAGGAAGACACCTCAGTTAACATACGTAGAATATGCGGCCCAACAAGAGAGGTTATTCAATAGGTGGTGTTTGGCTAGTGAAACGGACACCTTAGATAGACTTAAACAGTTGATTTTATTGGAGCAGTTTAAGAATACCTTAGAGACAGATCTTAGGATTTTTATAGATGATCATGTTCCCGAAACTTTAACTAAAGCTGCTGTATTGGCTGATGAGTTCACACTAAATCATAAACCTAAGTCAAGACAAATGGAATCCCAAAAGTCAAAGTCACATATTCCAGATTCAACAAAATGCTCTGATCCTTGGTCCCCAAAGAAACACTTTGAAAATCAGTCTAGCCCATCACATTTCAGTTACAGGTCTGATTTCAATCAATATCCTCCAAACCAACCTTGGCAAAGAATGGAAAGGTTTAAGACTAATCCCCCTGTAACTTGTTCATATTGTAAACAGGTTGGCCATCACATTTCTAATTGCAGAAAGAGACTGACACCCTCATTCTCCAATAAGACACCAACTCTTGTAAGTAATATAAAATCAGATGATTCAAAATCCTCTATTCAGGATACACTACCAAAGAAGCCGGTATTGTCAAGTAATGTAGAACCCCCCTCATCAGATCATGATCCTTGTTTCAAACCATTTGTATCTTCAGGAACTATATCTCATAGTAGTAGTTCACAACAATATCCTATTTCCATACTCCGAGACACAGGAGCAAAGCAAAGTCTGATTTTAAATTCTGTCTTGCAGAATCTGGGTGAGTCATATACAGGTTATGATATATTGATAGAAGGAGTTGGAGGAATTGTAAAATGTCCATTACATAATGTTTTCTTGCGGTCTGATTTAACAACCGGAATGGTTAAAGTAGCAGTAGTAGACTCTCTTCCCATAGTAGGAATATCCTTATTGTTGGCCAATGACATCGCTGGAAGCAAAGTCATTTCTCCCTTAATAACAAATAACCCTAAGACCTCAGTAGAACCTTCAGATAACTTACAGTTGTTTCCCGCTTGTGCTGTAACCAGATCTCAGTACAAGAAATCTGAAGAGGAGACCTATAATTTAGAATCCCTATTCTCCCAAACTGACCCATCTTCTTCTTCACCAGTTTCTCTATCTAGAGCAGAATTAATCAAAGAACAGAAGTCAGATCCTTCTCTTAAAAATTTGTACGAGATTGTTTCTTCTCCAGAAGAAGTTGAAAAAATGTCACGAGGTTTCTATATAGAAAACGGAGTCCTAATGCGAAAATGGAGAGCATCCACCGCAACCGCTGACCAGCCATGGCAAGTAAGGAATCAAATAGTCCTCCCTCTTGGTTTCAGGAATAATGTTCTAAGATTGGCTCATGATACTCCCTTAGCAGGTCACTTAGGGGTAAGAAAGACCTTGTTCAACATAACCCAACATTTCCATTGGCCCACGGTTGTCAAAGATGTTGCCCAATATTGTAAAACATGTCATACATGTCAACTTGTAGGTAAGCCCAACCAGAAAATTGTAGAAGCTCCACTCCATCCCATTCCTGTAATGGAAGAGCCATTTAAAAAAGTTCTTATTGACTGTGTAGGACCTTTACCTCCAAGTAAAGGAAATCAGTACATTCTCACAATCATGTGTATGAGCACTCGTTTTCCAGAAGCAATTCCTTTGAAAAATATTAAAGCTCAAAACATAATCAGAGAAATGTTGAAATATTTCACTATGGTAGGATTTCCCAAGAACATTCAAAGTGATCAAGGAAGTAATTTTCTTTCCAACAAGTTTAGAGAAACTCTTGTAACACTAGGTATAAATCATGTAACTTCCTCCGCCTATCATCCTCAATCACAAGGTGCTCTAGAGCGCTTTCACCAAACGCTCAAGACAATGTTAAGAATCTTCTGTGCTGAGAACACTCGAAATTGGGAAGACGGACTCCCCTTTTTGTTGTTCGCCACCCGAACAACAATTCAAGAAAGCCTTGGATTCAGCCCGTCAGAATTAGTCTTCGGTCATGAAGTCCGTGGTCCCCTAAAGATACTTCATGAACAATGGATGAAAGAGGAACCACCTGTTCCTTCTTTGAAATACGTGTCCCAGGTCACCGAGAAGTTGTTAGAAGCTTGGAAGTTGGCAAGAGAGAACTTGGCGAATGCTCAACGAGAAATGAAAGGTCGGTATGATAAAAATTCTAAACTTAGAACTTTCTCTCCAGGAGATCAAGTGTTACTTTATCTTCCCATACCAGGAGATCCATTGCAGGCTAAATACAAAGGACCCTATGAAGTCTTGTCCAGAGCCAGTGATCTCAACTACATAATCAAAACTCCAGACAGAAGAAAGAGTTCCCGTCTCTGTCACATAAATACCTTAAAACCTTATCATTTCAGAGATCCAATTCCAATTTGCAGCTCTACCACAATAGAATCGGAAGAGCCTCCTGATAACCTGCCTAATCCTCCTGAGATTCCCTTGGAAAACTCTCAGATACTACAAAATCTTCAGATAAAAGTAGGACACTTATCTGAGAAACAAGATGTAGCAGAACCATTGACTGACCTGTTGAGAAAAGACCACGACTTCGTGTGGACGCCTACCTGTGAGACGCCCTTCAAAAACCTGAAGTCCCTTCTCACTAACGCACCAGTTCTAAGGGCACCCGACTTCCAACGACCCTTTCTTCTGCAAGTCGACGCCAACGACACCTGTATCGGTGCCGCCCTCTTGCAAGAACACAATGAAGTTCTTCACGCTATCACCTACTACAGCAAGAAGCTGTCCCCTGCGCAAAAGAACTACTCCATACTTTCTAGAACGTAGCTTTTCAACAGAAAGTGAAAAGCTTTCCCAAACGGTGGAGGTGTAACGTAATATTAGATATTACGTCATATGTGTAATTATGTTATAGAATTGTGTTCCTTTGTATTACATAACTATGTTCATATTTCTTGTCTATGTATGTATTGTAACAATGTTAAGCAGTAACGCCCGTCCACTATATGTAATCTTGCCTACGTGCGGAGAGGTGCGCACTCTTGTAGAACAAACAGACAAGCGAAATCCTGAATAGTTCGGAGCGCACAGATTTGACAGTTACTAAATAAATAGATTGTTCAAGCGAGTCGAGGGTCCTAAAACTACCCATGTTGACGTGTTAACTTACCCTCCTCCTCACCCGCACCCTTAACCGGAAGTATCCGGCTTCCGGTCCAATGGTATATAAGCGGTGGAACTCGCTGACTCCTTGTCATTTTTCGCTCTATTGATCTCTTGATAAAAATACAAGTTTGGACTCATGAGACGATTGGTGTGAAGTGATCACCCTTTTTGCCTACATTACGTGTCTGATATACATTGCATTACTTTACTTATATTTGTACTTATTACTTATTCTGATGCATGTTCCTGATCTCTTTGTACTTAGATAGTACCATATTGCATACTTATCTTGTGTTTCTTATTTGAACGATAATTTCCATAATCATGTAACGGTCCCATTGACCCTACTGCCCATTCTCTTTTGTGTTGATTGCCTGTAAATATTTTCCATTAATAATTTCGTTTACTAGTTTTATCGCTAGTTTAATATTCCTTTCCTGGAATCTTCTTTGTTACCTTTACTTCTAGTCTTACGAATTATCTAGGCCCTGACCAGATAGTTCAGTCCTACAGTGGCTTCTAGAAGTGAGCTGGTTCTTAAGCACTTAGACGTTATACGTAACGTCTCTTCACATACCAGCCGCCCGTAACAACATAAAGCACTGAAAACCGATATTTAATTGTCAGGTGCTATTGCAGGGGTGGGGAACCTTTTTGTGGATGAAGGCCACCTTACAATTCATCGTCCCACATAGAGGCTGCACTGAACAATTTTTTTCAATTATTTTACCCCTTTTATTATATTATAAGTTTCAGGTGTATAATGATTTCAGACTTAAGAAATATTCAAGGTCTTTTAAAAAAAAAAATAATATGTATATCAAAGGCCGCAGGTTCCCCACCTCTGCTATTGGGTAGAATTGAGGGGACTAGAATTAGGTGGGAAGGGGAGGATCAGGAAAAGAAAAGAACGAAGCGAGGACACGAGGAGGAAGGAAAAGAAGGGACGAAAGTGAGGGGGGAAGTTGAGTGTGTGGGGATCGCAAGGGACGTGGGTGAGGGTTGGGTGTGTGTGTGTGTGTATGTTGTGGGGGGAGGGAATGGGGTTAGGGGGTGCAGGAGCGTCATAATGAGGGCCTTGTGCCACCCTGCCTGCTCGGCGGACCACCACCTCCTCCCACCGGCACCCGCTGCAATCTTGGCCCCACCTCCCGGTCTCGCTAGGGCGGGCAGCTAACGGGGGGCTATTGAGTGTGGTACAAGTCTGTTTGGTATTATGGTACCCGTCTCTTGTTGTCGGCGTGGTACTGATGGGCCTGCCTGTGGTCGTATGTCAGATGGCGTTGTGTGTCTGCGGCTGTGTGAAGGGTACTGGATCTGACTTTGATTTGACGCTTGTCTGTAGTAGGTGTCTGTTATCGTCTAAGGGCATGTATATTTTGTGGAGCTTGTAGCTGTCTGTCTGGAACCCGGACGTCTGTGTGTGTCCCGTTAGGACTGTGCTTTGGACATTGTCCAGAATGGCCACCTGCATCTGGACTTGTTGTTGTATTGTTGTCTGTAAGTCTGCACAAGATGCCTTGTCTTACATGATAAGAGATGTTGAATAGAATGAAAGTTACATTACCATTATATTGTCTTTTCTCAATCCATATATAAACGCGAGGAAAATGGTGTTAGAGATAATGGGAATTATTATTCAGTGGTGTATGGGATTTACAAATCAATCACTTGTCAAAGTTACGGAGGATTATTATTATTCGGAAACTAGTTAGCCAGTTGTTAATATGGAATTATGATCGTATTTGTCCTACAGTCATATCACCATGCAAGTGATCAACACATGTATTCTATACACCTCTTTATGGACCGAAACGTCTCGTGTATGTGTATGTGTGTGTGTGTGTGATTCACCTTGGCCTTTGGATCACGTGTTGGACTCATGATCGACAGCTATTCCCCTCCCGGAAGAGAGCTCAGAGCTCGAATGACCGATCTGTGGGTAATGCTTTGACCTTACACGCACGCACACACACCCAACTCCTCGCCCACGAGAGTTGGAGTAACGACTCGAAGCGCAGCGATACTGAAATTATTTTCAACCCTGGGCAGGATTCGAACCGGGACTGCCGTAGTGACACTGTGTGTGTGTGTGTGTGTGTGTGTGTGTGTGTGTGTGTATGTGCGCGCACGTTCATGCAGTATGTACACACTCCTGAAACTTGTAGTCATAATTTTTTTCCTTGTAATGGTGTCCATTTCACCAGAAATATTCCTTATCTCTCTCTCTTTTTTTCTCTCTTTCTCCCATGAATCTTCGCCAAGTTAGTCTAAACATACCGAGGATTCTTCGCTTCCATGGCGCGCCAGTGTCCTTGAATTTTTTTAAGCAATTAATTCGTGCAATTAATTAACAAGACCCTCGGTCCCTTATCCGAGCGTGTGACGGCTTCGAGCTCTATCCTCTACACTTGTCTCCTTTGAGCGTTGCACTGAGCTTGCCAGACAATGATGTATACACACACACACACACACAAACACACACACACACACACACACACACACACACACACACACACACACACACACACACACACAAATACACTATGTATATATGTATATATATATATATATAAACATTCTGACAGCTTGACGTGTGTGTATATATATATATATATATATATATATATATATATATATATATACATATATATATATATATATATATATATATAATTCCACGGGTGGCGCAATCGCAAGCGTGCAAGTTTCGCATCTTCCTAGTCACTGGATCGGGTCCCACACTTCTTTCCGGTTCGTCTTAGCAGTGAGTGTTATCTCCCCCGTAGCATTCCCCAAAAACGCATAATACTACAAAGGTGACGGCTTCAGATGCAGTTACCTGCCTCCTGGCGTATGCCCCTCCACTTCTTAGACAAAATGACCAGGCTGAAGAAAATCTGAAGATGAATATATTACCGTGTAAATGGAGGTGATCCAGACGATTCTTGGCCACCCGTTACGGTGGGAGACGCTTAATACTCGGCCCTTACACCTCAGTTATGAGAAAAGAAGGGAAATAGCACATGCGCTGAGTTGAATAAAATCTCTTGAGTTGTGCCACTTGAAGGGCGGACTTTGGTGCCGAGTCGTCCTCGAGTTTGGAGACGCGCTAGTCGCAGGCGACTGTGCCGCCGCCGCCGTCACTAATTGTTGGGTGTCCCCTCACAAGCAAAGCCGCACAGCAGTTTTCGTCGCAGAGACTTTGGCTTGTAATAGATATGATAGTGGAAATAATCGTGATAATAATGATATTAATAATAGAATCTGTTTATTGAGTCGACAGTGATACACTAACAATGTCCAGTTTCAGCTAATTCTAGAAATGGAATAGATTATGTGCGCGCGCTTGTAAAATGATTATGATGGTAATAATCGGTTTATTGAGTTAACAGTTCTTTTTACAATACCACGACCCTATACCACTGATATGCTCCCTTCATATTGTGTGCCTTTTACTCTCACATGCTTCTTAGGTACCCCATCCACGGTACGATCTGGTCTTGAGGCCGCCGGACAGATCTGTTCGGATACGATCAGATTGGATCGTGTATGTATCGATTTTGGTTTGTCCGACCGACATACACGATCCAATCTGGTCGGATCCGATTAGATCTGTCTGGCGGCCCCCTTCATATACTCTACTCGTACTGGACCTCGTGGATGGACAAAAAGGGATGATTTTTTCTATATTAAGTGAAAGAACTTTGTATAACGAGCGGTCTTGTACTCGGTAAACTCCAAATAAATAGGAGTGGAATAGTAAGTACACACAACAAGACAGGGTCAGTTACAAGGGATGGGTGGAGTTCTCGTACATACGTAGAGGACTTATCCCACTTGATGAACAATAAGGAAATACGCACATGTGTGTACATGTGTGCGTGTACACATTCACACACACATGTTCCTCTCCACAGGAGGGGAGGGCGTAGTGGTCGGGTGAGTAGTGTGGTCAGCTCGTGCCCGTAGTTTCTTGGGTGGAGTTTTTCGTCGTTGTGGACTTTGTGTTGATTTTTGCCTTTTGTCCTTTCGAGATAGAGAAAAAAGGGCACTGGTGGGCAAAAGGTGTAATAATGTAGGGACTGTGTGAAGACGGCACTGGGTATTTGTCTCTTGCTCTCTCTCCTTTTCTCTCTCTTCTCTCCTTTTCTCTTCTCTTCTCCTTTTTCTCTGCTTTCTCCCTCCTTCCCTCCCTCCCTCCCTCTCTCCCCTTTTCTCTCTTCTCTACTTTTCTCTTCTCCTTTTTCTCTGTTTTCTCTCTCTCTCTCCTTTTATCTTCTCTTCTCCTTTTTCTCTGCTTTCTCCCTCTCTCTCTCTCTCTCTCTCTCTCTCTATATATATATATATATATATATATATATATGTGTGTGTGTGTGTGTGTGTGTGTGTGTGTATGGTGAGGGGTACACTACAGTCTGTTCTCTTTAACTTGGCAAAGATGACGAACTCTGGCACAGCTCAGCGCCTCGTGACGAGAGTTCCTCCCCATTGAGTCACAATGAAAGTGTTTACATGTATGTGTTATATTTTGCCGTTGTCTCGCTTCCACTTGTCAATTATTTTAATTATTTTTTTTATTTATCTTTTGCAGGTAAGGAGTTTGAAAGTCGTCAGTAGAGATGGAAGATAAGAGGGGAAGATCTGAGTAAGTACAGTGCGAGATCAAGGGGATGTTATTGATTAATTTATTTGTTTATTATTTTTATTAATTTGGTCATTTTTTGCAATGCTTGAAGAAACATGGACGATGATTCTTATTTGACCTCATTAAAGTTTTGAAACTGTTCGGTCATTTTCACGTACGTTCTCGTGAACAGATCATAGCTTTAATGATGCTCTGCATTTATTTTTTACCTCATTAAAGTTTTGAAACTGTTGGGTCATTTTCACTTACGTTCTTGTGAACGGTGCTATGCATTTATTTTGGTTTTCGTCTACTTCGTGCCATCGTCTCGCCCACGAAGTAGTAGTCTGTAGAAAACGTAAGGGCGGAAGTCCATAGGATAAGATTCGAACCCTCAACCTTATGAACACTGACAGAGTTTTCTAACCACGGGACGATTTCAACTCCCTTGACTGGAGGGAGGGTGATGGAGGGCGGAGGGAGAAGGCTGAAAGAAAAGCTTAGTCTGATCTCTTTCGTCCACGTGGATGACTTTAGGCGATTTTATTGAACACAATCAGTCCGTGGTCGTCCTCCGTAGCGGCACGAAATTCCGTGTCTGTCGGAGGAACAGAAAACTCAAAACACGTCATCGGGGCCCGCCGTACATCAGGGGTAGCGCGCGTCTGGTAAAGGTACGTTTTGCTAGGTGTGATTATCGCTCAACGATGATCGTTCATGGCTCAATGATGGTCGTCAAATGATTGTCTAGAGCAGTGGTTCTCAAACTTTTTTCGTCACAATTGATCTCGCGACCCATAGTTTGAGAACCACTGGTCTAGAGCAGCGTTTCTCAACCAGAGTTCCCCGGAACCCTAAGGTTCCGCGAGAACAAGTAAGATAAGCAAATGCACTTTTGATTTTTTATTTAATTTCATATACGTAATATAATTAAACACGCACGACATATTCTTGGTTATTGTAATAATGTAATATAGACATCATCCTATCTAACCTATTATTATGATGAAAATAAAATGACATGCAATTTATTTTGATTAAAGGTTACCCAAGGGTAAAAAGGTTGAGAAATGCTGGTCTTGAGCGTTGTTTCTTTGTTTTTGATTGGGGCTGTTTTGCTTCGAGCTGCAAAGTACAAGGCTGATGATTTTAACCGAACCTAACCAACGCATCACCCGCCATTGGCCGTGATGGTATTAAGGGCCATTTACACGGTCAAACAGTTTGACAAACCCGGTTTGTCAGACAAGTGTTTGAAGTGATGTTTGACCGTGTGAATGGGATATTTGGTCGTCAAACACATTTGTCGAACGTGTTTGACAACCAAATACCCTATTCACACGGTCAAACATCACTTCAAACACTTGTTCGACAAACCGGGTTTGTCAAACCGTTTGGCCGTCTAAATGCCCCTTTAGGCTAATAACACTGTATAACAATGAAAAAAAAACGGAAATGAGACTATCCTTTTCTAGAGTTATTTTTTGCGTAGATCACGAATATAACATCCGTTTCTTTCTGTGACCCTGTAGTTCTTCGTAAATAGCAGTGCCCGCAATGTCTATCTGAACGGTATTTTTTGTTGCTTTTACCATTTATATAATTTTTCACATAGCTATGTGGTTTTTTTTTCTTAACAGGATACAGAGTTAAGATGCCTAGAGAATGCAAGAATTCGCCAGACAAGTTTTGTTATATATGTGGATCAGTTATATTAAGGCAATACAAGAGACAGTTGACTCAACGTGTAAAGAAACTTTATGAGCTGTACTTTGGATGTAAAGTGGGTGACCAGGACAAAAGCTGGGCACCTCACATATGTTGTGTCAGGTGTACAAGTTCCCTTTCTGCCTGGGTGAAAGGCAAAGGGACTGGCCTCATGTTTGGCGTACCAATGGTCTGGAGGGAGCCAAAGGACCACTCAACAGATTGCTACTTAACGGATATTAAAGGTGGGTGTTCAGTGTTTATTTTTTACTGTTTTTATATATATTTTCAAGAGATGTATCAATAAAAAAGATCGAAATACATAATAAGTTGCACTTCCACTATTTTTGCACGTGATCACAACCAATAGTATCCATTTTTAGTCTGATTTTATTTTATTTTCCTGCAGGTCGCAACAGAAAAGGCAAGAAATCTATCGTGTATCCAGATCTTCAGTCTGCTATTCGCCCAGTTCTACATTCAAGTGATATTCCTGTACCACAGCCGCCCTCTGAACTACCAAGCGATGACACGAGCAACTCAGACGATTCAGAATCTCAAGATGCAACGTATACGACACAACACCTCATCACCCAACCAGAACTCAATGATCTAGTTCGTGATCTAACACTTACTAAGCAACAGAGTGAACTCCTGGCCTCACGTTTGCAACAATGGCACCTGTTGGATGAAGAAGCTCGAATTACAGTATTTAGGAAGCGTTCTGCAAATCTACAGGATTTTTTCACTTTGGAAAACAACTTGACTTATTGTAATGATATCAGAGGCCTATTCAGTGCCCTTGAGCTGTCCTATGAACCCAATGAGTGGAGGCTATTCATAGATGGATCCCTTTACAGCATAAAAGCAGTTCTGTTGCACATTGGGAACACCATGCCTTCAGTTCCAGTTGCTTACTCAGTCATTTTAAGAGAGACATATGAGAACCTTGCTTTTATTCTAGACCGCATAAGTTACAAAGAGCATGAGTGGTTAATTTGTGCAGACTTGAAAGTAGTAGCCATACTTAATGGGCTACAAACTGGATACACCAAATTTATGTGCTTTCTTTGGGAATCTATGACGCTTGGATGCCATAATGTAATTCATGAGCCACTAGTTAAGAAGGAGAAAATCATTTTGCCACCACTGCATATAAAACTAGGCCTAATGAAGCAATTTACCAAAGCACTGCAACATAACAAGCCATGTTTCCAGTATCTCAAAGGGATCTTCCCTAAAATTAGTGACGCCAAGATTAAAGAGGGTATATTTGTAGGCCCTCAGATTCGCAAGCTTATAAATGATGAGGACTTTGAGGCGACAATGGATGAACCTGAGCTAGCGGCCTGGCATACATTCAAAGATGTATGCAAAGGGCTTCTGGGAAAGCACCAGGAGTCCCAGCGAGAGCGTAAAATGGAGAGGCTAATCAAATCCTACCAAGATCTCGGATGCAATATGTCACTGAAGATACACTTTCTTCATTCTCATCTGTCCTTCTTCCCAGAGAATACAGCAGATGTGAGTGATGAACATGGAGAGAAGTTCCATCAAGATATAGCGTCAATGGAAAACAGGTACAAGGGAAAATGGAGCCCTGCTATGCTGGCTGACTTCTGTTGGAACCTGAAGCGTGACACGCCTGAGACGTCTTATAAAAGAAGAAGTAAATAATAGATTGTAGGTTAATACATCATATAAAGCTAACAAACATGCCGATTCATTATATATTAATCAAATAAATACAATGAAGACATTTAATCTGACTTTGGGAGCAAAATACATTTATGGAACCTTGGAAATCTCTATTAATTGCATAATTATTAAAACAGCGATTTACAAAAAATTGCGACGTGGCATGAAATTTTTGTTATCAAATTTGAATTCAGCACACTGAACTTCATAATAAAACGCACATGAGAACTATGTTTTTTTCTTAATCCTGAAATTTGTTGTACAGTGTAATCGCACCAAGCAAATCGTATCTTAACCGCGTGGGGATTTCGGGCGTGTGTTCGAATCCTGACCTCGGCTTCCTCCGGGTATCGTTATTGCACTGGCATCATGCTGTGGATACACAGTCTCTCCTGCGTTCGTGTATTATGAACAGTTCCGGCCCACCTGCAAGGTTTAGGTCCCGGGGAAAAAAATAAGATCACAATTCATCATCGTGTTCACGGGGGTAACGGTAACACGCGAAACAGGTCCTCAATCCCAGAGGGAATACGGTCGATATTTGTGATGAATTTTCCGAACCCCCAAATCGCTCGGCGTTTTAGAATAAGGTGGATACACCTTGGCACCACCTCTCAAGGGGGAGGTTGCCCCTCCTTCTCGGCTCGGTCCTTCTTGTAAATATTAGTAAACACTTGAGACTCGAGTTAAGGCCTAACCTGTTTCTCGGGGACCCTTTCTTCAACCTCGACGCCTCCCTCTCCTTGTCATCCTCTCATGCGTGAGGGTGATGGAGGTCACGTGATGACGTAGTTTTATTTATTTGTTTGTTTATTTATTTATTTTCTACACGAGTGCCCTCGGCAGAATGATTAGTCCATGAACTAATTCGTTCTGTTTTGAAGGGTCAGTGTAGTACAGGCGGTACAGTCCTCGCTTTTTAAGAAGCATTACGCTCTGGCGGGGGTTCGAATCCCAGCAGATGAGTTTATTTCCTATTTATTTATTATTTTTTTATTTTTTTTACACGTTTAAGGTGTTCCTGCAAGGATGCTGTATTTCTCACTCTTGTTTCTCTCTCATTCTCTCTCCTCTTCTTCCCTCTTGTTCTTCCTTCTCATCCATCTCTACCCTCTCCACCTCTTCCTTCTCCTCTTTCACCCCACCTCCTCTACCTCCTTCCCCCTCCTCCTCCTCTTCCTCCTTCTCTTCCTCCTTCCCCCTCCTCTTCGTACTCCTCTGTCTTCTCCCCCCTCCTCCTCCTTCTCTTCCTCCTCCTCCTCTTCCTCTTCCTCCTCCTTCTCTTCCTCCTCCTCCTCCTCCTCCTCCTCCCTTTTCCCCCTCCTCCTTCTCCTCCTCTTCCTCCTTCTCCTCCTCTTTCTCCTCTTCCTCCTCCCCCTCCTCCTCCTCTTTCCCCCTCTTCCTCCTCCTCTTTCCCCCTCTTCCTCCTCCTCCTCTTTCCCCCTCTTTCTCGGACCCCTCCTCTTCCTTCTTCCCCCCTCCTCTTCCTTCTTCCCCCCTCCTCTTACTCCTTCCCCCCTCCTCTTACTCCTCGTCTTCTTCCTCCCTCTCCACCTACTCGTCTCCATCCTCCTCTTCCGCCTTCTCCTTCTCCTCCTCTTCCTCCTTCCCCCCTCCTCCTCGGACTCCTCCTCTTCCTTCTTCCCCCCCCTCCTCCCACTCTTCTTCCTCCTTCTCCATCTACTCGTCTCCATGCTTCTCTTATTCATCCCCGCCACCATAAATGTAAAGAGCAGAAACAAGAAATGAGAAGAAAGTTGCTGTTGGAAGCCGCAACGAGTCGCATGGGACAGAAGATCTACTTGGGACACTGGGAGGATGGAAACGTCTTCTCAAGGGTCCAGCGTTTCTCAACCTTGTTCTTTGCATAACCCTCGTAAAGTGTTTTGCATCTCTGGGAACTCCTGCATAAGAATCGGTGTACATCTTTACTAGTCTTTCTTTCGTGAATGGCGGTTACCTGTGAGTGGTGGTCCCGCAAAACGGACGGCAGAGAGGATCTTCTCCCTTCTGTCCCTTTCCAAAACCAGTTAACCACCTCCACCTCCACCTCAATGTGCAGTCCCGAGGGGCTGGCATTTGGTCACCGGACTGGGAACAAACTCACTTTCACCTTCCATGGTGTTTCTTCCTCCTTTAACATAAGAGAGTTGGCAACCGGCGACTGATCCCGTCTTACTGTTTTCAGTTAGTGACAAAGTCCCAATCTGATACAACACAGATACCAATCTAAAGATTCTTACCTGAGTGATTTTTGGGAAGATAGGAGGATCGTTGCCGGCCTTTGGGGTAGCGGGTTTCCAGTCAACAATTATTCAGTTCTCGTGCATAAACTTTTATCAGTCAAGGTAAACATGATGCATTTTTCTTGTAATTGGTTAAGAAATATTTTTTTTTTTACAATTCTGACAGATATAGATATCAAATTAAATGTAAAAAATTCGTAAAAGATAATGTATTTTCCCCCAGTAATTAGCCCATCATTGTCCCATTACTGGTTCCCCAACTCAGATTCCCCAAATCTATTCAATTCAACGGAGAACAACAGTTGTACTCTACTGTAACATGTGGACCAAAAATAAACAAAAATAGATAAATTAATTTAATAGTTATAGATTAAGATTAAATAAATAAATAGATTAAATAAAAATAAAGAATGCATAAGTAGTAACAACAATAAAATAGAATATAAGATATAAATAAGATATATAATATGTAATATATATATAATAATATATGATAAGATATAATAAATATGAAATATAATAAATATATAAATATAATATAATGAATAATATAGATATATATAATATAATAAAATATATAATAAGATATAAATGTGAAGTAGATAGATAAATAGAAATTAGAATTAAATGATTAGAAATTAGAATTGAATAGATAAATTAAATGGAAAGGAATGAAAAGGTGGGGGGCGGCATTTTTTTACCAAAAATAAATAAATGAATAGATATGGATGGAGATTAAATGAATAAATAGATTGAATAAAAATAAAGAATGCATAGGTAGTAATAACAATGAAATAAGATAAATAAGAAATAAATGAAGTAAATGAAAATTAGAATTGAATTATTAGAAATTAGAATTGAATACACAGACAAATTAAATGTAAAGGAGTAGAAAGGGGGGGGCGGTGGGGAGTTGAGGGGATTTTATTTATTTATTTATTTTATTTTGTTTTTTATTTATTTTATTTTTTATTATCATTTTATTGTATTTATTGTATATATTTGTTTATTTTATTTATTCATTTATTTATCTTTTTTTTTTTTTTTTTTTTTTTTTTTTAAGTATCACTCCCACGGGCTTTGTTTGAGCTTGTTGGAAGGGCCCCTCCATCCTTGAGCGAGCAAAGTCAATATGCCATTAAAAGATAGGGCTCTCCGACTCCCAACATTAATTCACCAGCAGAGGTAATAAAGGCTCCTCTGCGGTACGCCAGACGATCGATCGAGTACAGAAATGATCTCGGTTGTTCCATCCAGTCATCTCGTCAGCAAGAAATAATTGAATGGGGGGATTCGAACCGAGTCCAATAATGTAAATATCAACCAGACGGGATATTATGGCCTCGAGTTGTCAGGACGTAGATTTAACATTGGAGTAGGTAGAAACAACTTCGCCAATCGCGTTGTTAGTAAGGGAATGGGATGAATTTCCATTAGAGGTGATGGAGTGCATTGCAGATCGATGTGTTTTAATATTCAATTGGGTACTGTATGCTTCAGAGCAATATGTCGTAATGTCAATTACTTTTTATTTTATTATTATTATAATTATTATTATCATTATCATCATTATTATTTTGCTGTATGGACGTTCATTGTCATATTTGTTAATTGGTTAGTGTATTTACTTTATTTACTTTTTTTGGGGGGTGGGGGCAACTCAGAGCCTTTACTCTTCCATCTCCGTTTCTCCTCCCTTCCCCTCCTTTCTCCTCCCTTCCCCTCCTTTCTCCTCCCTTCCCCTCCTGTCCTCTCCCTTCCCCTCCTTTCTCCTCCCTTCCCCTCCCTTCTCCTCCCTTCTCCTCCCTTCTCCTCCCTTCTCCCATCTCCTCCCTTCTCCTCCCTTCCCTTCCCTTCTCCTCCCCTCCCTTTTCCTCCCCTCCCTTTTCCTCCCCTCCCCTATCTTTTCCCTTCCCCTCCCTTTTCCTCCCTTCTTTCCCCTCCCCTCTTCTCCCTTCTCCTCCCTTCTCCTCTCTTCTCCTCTCTTCTCCTCTCTTCTCCTCCCTTCTCCTCTCTTCTCCTCCCTTCTCCTTCTCTTCTCCTCCCTTCTCCTCTCTCCTCTCTTCTCTCTTCTCCTCCCTTCTCCTCTCTTCTCCTCCCTTCTCCTCTCTTCTCCTCTCGTCTCCTCTCTTCTCCTCTCGTCTCCTCTCTTCTCCTCCATTCTCCTCTCTTCTCTTCTCCTCCCTTCTCCCTTCCCCTCCTTTCCCCTCCCTTCTCCTCTCTTCCCCAGCTCTCTTCCCCTTGTAACGCACTAGACAGTCCGACAAAGCCGCCAATATCCAAATGGGTTTCTTGGCTTCATCAAGAGTCCCGCGAATTAAGAAATTTCAAGTCGAAGAAGGACAAAGCCGCGGTGAGAGTCCGCCGCGCAGAAGTGTATTGTGAATAGAACATATGTGCGCGCGCACACACACACACACACACACACACACACACACACACACACACACACACACACACACACACACACACACACACCTCCCCCTCTACCTCCTCCTCTTCTTCCTCCTCCTCTTCCTCCTCCTCTTCCTCCTCCTCTTCTTCCTCCTCCTCTTCCTCCTCTTCCTCCTCCTCCTCTTCCTCCTCCTCTTCCTCCTCCTCTTCCTCCTCCTCTTCCTCCTCCTCCTCTTCCTCCTCCTCTTCCTCCTCCTCCTCTTCCTCCTCCTCTTCCTCCTCCTCTTCTTCCTCCTTCGTTTCTTCCTCCGTTTCTTCCTCCTCCGTTCCCTCCTCCTCCTGCTCCTCCTCTTCCTCCTCCTGCTCCTCCTCTTCCTCCTCCTGCTCCTCCTCTTCCTCCTCCTGTTCCTCTTCCTCCGCCTCCTCCTCTTCCTCCTCCTCGAATTCTTCCTCCTCTTCCTCCTGCGTCTCTTCCTCCTCCTCCTCCTCCTCCTGCGTCTCTTCCTCCTCCTCCTCCTCCTCCTCCTCTTCCAATAACCCAATTTACATATTCATTTCCCTTCTGACTCGTCCCTACTTGTTCTTTCCTCGGACTCGATCGAGTCATTTGTGATGATTTTTGCCCTTCGCGCGCCTACGTTGTCCTCTCCCCTCCCCTCCCCTCGCCTCGTCATCGGAAGCTTGTTGGTCTCGTATTCGTTTAATTGTGGGTTCGAATCCCGCACTCCCATTTCCAGCACTGACTGTTACTATCTGCGAACAACAGTCCAAGCGTAAGTGGCTTCCCTCTCCTTCCCTTCCTTAGAGCTCTCTTCCCCTCCCTTCCACTTTCCTTATATTCCCTACTCCTGTTGCCCTCCTCCTCCTCCTCCCCCCTCCCCTCCTCCCCCTCTCCCTCCCCCTCCCCCTCTCCCTCTTCCACCACGAACTCTTCCGTTCACATCCACTCTTCTTTCTTCGTTTCCTCCTCCCCCTCCCCCTCCCCCCGTCCCCCTTCTTTCCCATTGTCGGTGGTTCCTGAGTGATGTAATTACCGTCTCATCAATGAGATGTAGTATTTCTCTCTCGCCCTCTCTCCCCTCTCTCCCTCTCTCTCCCCCTCTCTCCCTCTCTCTCCCTCTCTCTCCCCTCCCCCCTCTCTCTCTCTCCCCTCCCCCCTCTCTCTCTCTCTCTCTCACTTTTCTCTCCTTTATTTCTAACCTTTATCTCTCTTCCTCTGTCTACCTTTCAACTTCTCTCACTCCCACCCTCTCTCCCTCCCTCCACTCCCCCGTCCCACTCATTCCACTCCCCTCCCCCTCCCCCTTCCCCTTCCCCTATCTCCACTCCCCTCAAATGAGAATCAATTTGTAGAACTTTTGTTGTTGTTGTTGTTGTGTGTGTGTGTGTGTGTGTGTGTGTGTGTGTGTGTATGACCGGACAGCTTGGGCGAGTGGCAGGCATTGAGGCGTGAGCGGGACCACTGGCGGCGGTAACATTGCCTGGTCCTCCAAGGGACTGGAGCCGTGTGTCCTTTTCTCACACAGCAGTAACACATGCACGCACGCACAAACACACGCCGTGAGTCACTCCATAGTTGTAGTAGTAGTAGTAATTATTATTATTATTATTTTTTTTTTTCATCCGCTGTCGCCTTCTCTCTCGAGTTCGAGGGTTCGAGCTCGCTTCGTCTGGCTGAGATCCAGAACTGTTCATCTCCATCCTCTCCGAAGCCTTCGCCTCCGTCACCTTGGGGCCTCCCCTTCTCTCTCTCTTTCTGTGTGTGTGTGTGTGCGTGTGCGTGCGCGCGCGTGTAGTGCCTTTGGCATGGCAGCCTTTTATTCCCAAAAGTTTTCACATAAATTATGATTACAGGAAATCTGGGCCGCTTTGTCAGACGTACTCGCCTGGTAACTAATGGAAGAGTAGTCTTGGGAGGTAGTTTCTTTAGGTGACGTTTATATGCCTGTTACCCCTGTCCTCTACCCTTCCACTCCTTCACTCTCCCCCTTTCCCCCCTCCCCCTCTCCCCCTTTCCCCCCTCTCCCCCTTTCCCCCCTCCCCCTCCCCCCTCTCCCCCTCTCCCTCCCCCCCTCTCCTCCCTCTCCTTCCTCTCCCCACTCCTCTCCTTGCCCCCCCTCCTCCCCCTGTTCCATCTCTCCCCTCTCCTTCCTCTCCCCGTCCCCCCTCCTCCCCCTCTCCCCTCTCCCTCCTCTCCCCTCTCCTTCCTCTCCCCACTCCCTCCTCTCCCCTCTCCCTCCTCTCCCCTCTCCTTCCTATCATCACTCCTCCCCCTGCCCCGTACCTCCCTCTGTCCCCTCTCTCGTCTCCTTCTCCTCTCCTCCCTTTCCCCTCCCCTTCTTCTCCTCCCTCTCCCCTCTCCTCTCCCCACTCCTCCCCGTCCCCCCTCCTCCCCGTCCCCCCTCCTCCCCGTCCCCCCTCCTCCCCGTCCCCCCTCCTTCCCCTGTCCCCTCCCTTTCCCTTCTCCCCCCTCCTTCCCCTGTCCCCTCCCTTTCCCTTCTCCCTTTCTTCTCCCCTCCTTTTCCCCTCTCCTCCCTTTCGTTTCCCCTCCTTTCCCCTCTCATCCCTCTCCCGTCTTTCCCCTCTCCTCCCTCGCCCCTCTGCTGCCCTTTCCTCTTCCCCCTTTCCTCCTCCCCCCTTTCCATTTCTCCTCTCCCATTTCCATTTCTCCTCTCCCCATCGCGTCCCTTCTCTCCTACCCTTCCCCTCTCCTCCCCTCTCCTCTCCTCCCCTCTCCTGTCCTCCTCGTTCCTCCCCCTTTCCCCTGAGATGATTCTGATTTCTGTAATAAAGTGTAACCCCATTATAGTATCCTCTTTCACTTCGTTTTACTCTCGTTTCTTTGTCCTTCCTTCCTTTCTCTTTTTCTTTTCCTTATTTCTTTCGTTTTATTTGTTTTGTTTTCTTTATTCCACTGTCTGGGCTTCATCTTTCTGGGATTGTTCTTAATACAAAAGAACATAAGAATGAAGGAGATTGCAAGAGACCATAAGGCCTACACTAGGCAGATCCGTACTCGATGTCCGTCCCGGACTCGTATCTTCTTGTGTTTAATGGTGTTCCGGGGGGGGGGGGGTCCTGCTTTCAGCGCCGTCTTTCAGCAGGTGCCTGTGGCTCGTTTCACACGTATCGACTTTTCGCCGTGCGCCGTCCACGACACGATGTCATGTTCTCAAATAACCGTGGGTGTTTATGGACGCTTTCACACGACACGACCATGACCGCGTGTGAAAGCGTCCCATAGACACCCATTGTTATTTGAAAGCACGACGTCGTGTAGTGGCCGGCGCACGGCAAAAAGCCGATACGTGTGAAACGAGCTTTGTATTCCACACGCGTTTGTACAATACACACGTAGTTCTTTCTGTCGGAGAGAATCTCCAGAATTCGGAAGTTTCCAGTGTTTAGATTTTTTTTTTTTTTTTTCAAAATTGGAAACTTCCTCTGGTATCTTGGGTCTTCTAGATCAGTGATCAGTGTTTCTCAAATGGGGGTCCGCGGACCCGCAGAGGGCTGCACACGAGCATTGTGACGTGAGCGCTATGCGTGTTGAAATTTGGTGTCTTTCTTCATCTGAGAGCATTCGGAGCGCGCTCGGAACATTAACTGTCACGCATGAACTATTTCCCTAACTCTAGAACACACACTAATATCCCTGTGTCAGCCGTCGTGAGGGTCCTGCATTTAATGTATTTCTATTTTATTTATTTTTTATTCGTTTATCTTGTTACATAAAGGAGAATTGGCAACCGGCGACTTATCCCCTCTCCTACTAGCCGGTGACAAAGTTTCTTCCCAGTTGGAGGATCCAAGGACAGTTGTCGGCTGGCGGGAGGCCGCGGTTATCCGGTCAGAGGAACCTGAGGCAACAGTCGATTGGTTGATATATTTTCCTCTCTCTCTCCTTTAAGGGACTAATAACTGTTATTTTTTTTGTCGTCAGTCTTTATTTGCATCGCCCTGAGTGAAGCGAGACCAGGAATGGTAATGCATTTTTATTTGGGTGGAACTTATTCCCACCATAAGGAGATGCAGTTACGAGAGGGGCGTGGCTTTGATGACAGGGTAACATGAACAGACATTGTTCTAAGCTTTAGAAATCACGAGATTAAGCACCTAATTTTTTATTTATTATTTGTATTTTATTTATTTATTTATTTGTTTATTTACTGCCTGGGGTTTGTTTCGTTATTGCTTTTCTTCTGTATCGGACCTCGTAATGGACCAAAAGGTCTTTTGTCAACATTGATACTGTAGCCCAATATAACCCGCGATCTTTGTCCTCTCGGGCCGTCTATGGTCTTTACGCGTCTTTTGCGACGGAGTTAGAAACTAAGACGTTTTGTGCTGGCGTCACCCGAGGTTCCTTTTGTATTATTATTATTATTATTATTATTATTATTATTATTATTATCATTAATTTTATTATTAATTTTATTATTTATATTATTTTAAGTATCAACGTTATTGTTTTCGTTATTATTATTATTATTATTATTATTATTATTATTATTTCTTTTTATATTGTTATTTTATTATATATATATACTATTATAGTAGTATAATAGTAGTCCTTGATTTATATATATATATATATATATATATATATATGTATATATATATATATATATATATATATATATATATATATATATATATATATATATATTTTTTTTTTTTTTTTTTTTTTTTTTTTTTTTTTCCGTTTATGCGTAGCCGGCCTGTGGCTTCTCGTGTCCAGTCGGAACTGGTTTCTGTGTTACCCAGGATGCGTTTCTTTGTTTCATCTTGGGAATCGTGGGCTGCAACTCCTTCAGGTTCTTTCTGGTAGACCCAAAACTTGTTGTGGAATTCGTAACAGGGAATTAGAATGGAATAAGTTGAAATTAAATATATTGAAGGAAAATTATATAAAAGAGCTATCCGTCACCTTTCCTTTGCTGGTAAAAAATAAATAAATAGATAAAAATAGAAATAAGAAATAAACAAAATAAATGGATAAATCTTATCTGTCCACCATACCGTCGTCACCTTGTAAGTTTGTGCAAGTAGTTGTTTGGAATCGACCCTGGACCTTTGTGTTCACGAGGGACTGTGGCACGTGGCACCACGGGACGCTCGGGAACGTACGTCGCTAGACGGCGGAGTTCTCCGCGTGCCATAGTTATTGATCATCATAAGGCCGGCCACACACATACAGTTTAAACTGACTGTTACAACTGTTCAGATATAACTATCAGTTGAAACTGCACGTGTGTGGGTAAAGGGGCATTCAGACGGCCAAACGGTTTGACAAACCCGGTTTGTCAAACAAGTGTTTGAAGTGATGTTTGACCGTGTGAATAGGGTACTTGGTTGTCAAACACGTTCGACAAACGTGTTTGACGACCAAATATACCATTCACACGGTCAAACATCACTTCAAACACTTGTCTGACAAACCGGGTTTGTCAAACTGTTTGACCGTGTAAATGACCCTTATCTCAATATCACTGAGATACCCACACAAGTGCAGTTTCAACTGACAGTTATAACTGAACAGTTGTAACTGTCAGTTTAAACAGCACGTGTGTAGCCGGCCTTAGGCTGACTTTCCCATTTCACCAAATGATATTTTACATTATTGCATTTCGCCAAATTACCTTGAGGTTATACTAGGTTACGTTGCATTATGTTATTTTACGTCAAGTTATGTGACATTAGGATATGTTACATTCTCATCAGTTCCACGTGGGAGTTTAGGCGAAATGGGAACAACTCGACCCGTCTGGATCATAGTTCTCAGTTCTTTGTTACCCGATTTCTTTGGTGTTTCGCTCATCAGGGATTTATAGAATTGATAAACTCTTGTTTATTAAAACAGTTGTAATATGTCCCTGCATTAAGTCTTTTCTTGGACAAATAAAAAAAAATGCAATGGGTGTCGATGGCATGTAACCTAAAATTGCCCCTTTTTTTTGTCTTGTGCCTTCTCTCTGCCCCCCCACCCCCTAAAAAAAAAAAAAAAAAAAAAGTTAACAGCCCTCATTGTCCAAACCACCTTTCATAGTTTATAGAAGCTTCTATTCTTTGGTGTGCTCATTTTCCTATTGTTTTGTCTTCGGTTGTAGTGTATGGTCCGGACCTGTCCGCTTCCAGCACATGATTTCTTTGTTTTCCAGCAAAAAAAATTCTTTGTTTTCTTCCTTCGTTTATGGTCCTCGACTTAGTTTTCTCCGACTAATTAGACAGGCGACCTGCCTCTCATCATAATCCTGGTCACCATGGAGTCCTTTTCTTTGTGTCTGACCTCACTTGACCTGGCGTAGCCTTTGTTGGCGGAAGCCGCGTGCTCCTCCGCCTCGCCGCTCCGAGCCAAGTGCCCCAGACATCCAGACGCGTTTCCGTCTCGCGCGCGAAGTGGGCGTCTGGGGGGGTGGGGGGCAGCGAGCTCGCGCAGGTCTTCTTGGAAGTTATTTATTGGGGTATTCAGAATAGATACGTCGTAGAAATATATGTTCTTGTAGATTAGTCTGTGCGTTGCATGTCTGTGCGTGCATATACACTACATGTGCTCTGGCGCGCGCGCGCACACACGTCTATGTGTATGTATGTGTGTATATATATATATATATACATATATATATGTGTGTGTGTGTACACACTTATGTACCCACCTCTGACTAACGAAAGCAATGCACGAAATATCAGATGAACCACGACATCGGCACGAGATTATCCATGAGGATAGGAACGCTGATATACTACAACACATGACAATCGACAATCACACACACATACGCGCGCGCACACACACACACACACACACACACACACACACACACACACACACACACACACACACACACACACACACACACACACACACAATATGTATGTATTATTATATATACATACATACATACGAGCCATGTTCCTAGAAACTCATTATAGACGAAAATGTTTGGTTTTTCAGTCTTTCGTTTTCCTTGCACTGATATGTACGTTTCTGAATCACCTACTCAAGTTATTTTTGCTGCACGCGCACACACACACACACACACACACACACACACACACACACACACACACACACACACACACACACATATATATATATATATATATACACACATACATATAAGTGGATGATATAGTCATCAGGGACGGTGCATCCTATGTCCAAACCCAAAGGAAATGGGTTGGGTGAGACTGGTCTTCCAGCAATTGTAAGGAAGTGAGTCATAATGAGAGACGGGGAACTCGCTTTTTAGAGAAGGAAGGGAAGGAAAAGAGGAATGATTGACGGCAGTAGGTGAGGTGCTTACGCCTGGGTGCACTTAACCGCGACTGTGGTTGTCACCAAGGGAAGTAGCAGGCACCAGGAGTAGTTAGGTTCGAACTTTGACCCACATCTTGTCGTCGACACACCGACATTTGTCGTAGAAAGTTTCCTTGGGTGCAGACACTTATGACGTGTGTGTGTGTGTGTGTGTGTGTGTGTGTGTGTGTGTGTGTGTGTGTGTGTGTGTGTGTGTGTGTGTGTGTGTGTGTGTGTGTGTGTGTGTGTGTGTGTGTGTGTGTGTTAGTTTCACATCACCGTGAAAAAGTATACAAAATTACCACCAGAGAAAAGAAATATGCCGATAATACTTTCCTATATTATATACTAAGACGAATAACAATTTGTTTGGGGATGTAATATACGAAAGTCCTCAGTGTTCCACTCTCTTTTCTCCTTTGGTAATTTTGCATATATATGTGTGTGTGTACATATATACATATACATGTACATATATAAAATATATGATATATGCATATTGTCATGATCCATATATAGTGGGCTGACGCCCCGTCCTCAAATGTCATAAATCTTCCTGATCATTTGTAATCTTCTTTTCATGATTGCGCCCGCTGTGGAGCATTGAACCCCCATATCACTGCATAATATAGTCCGATTGCTGTTTGGCGGGTACTGATGACGGCCACTAGCCCAGGCCATCAAGAGCTGGTGTTCGTGTGCATTCATTGTTGAGGGTATTATATTTGTCATTATATATATATATATATATATATATATATATATATATATATATATATATAGTGTGTGTGTGTTTTGTATTATAGGTTGTAGTGTATGGTTTGCGGCGCTTGTTTTTACGTGGTACGTCTTGTAACTTTAGCAGCATATGATAGTGTATGTGTGTGTGTGTGTGTGTCAGTGTCTGTGTGTGTGCGTGTGTGCGCGTGTGGTTTCCGGATGTTAATCCAAAACCTCGCTTCAAAGTTCCATCAATTTCGCTTTTTTTTTTTTTCTTCTTAAGAAGAGGAGACAACCGGCGACTGATCTCTTCCTTCCCCGAGCCTGTGACGTAGAAACAGTTCCAGTCAAACGATTCTGCTCGGAGAGATCTGTTGGGAGGTTATGAGGACCGTTGCTTGCAAACGTGGGGTCTCGATTCTCTAATCTGAAAATCTTGAGGCAACTAGTGATTGGCTTACCATATACGTGTAAGCACATCAGGACCTTTCACCACCAATACCACCACCACCACATCATCACCGCCTCCACCACTTTCTCCACCACGACTTTCTTATCATCACTATCACCACCATTATCATCACCATCACCTATCGTCACCACCCACTCATCACCATCCATTATCACCACCATCATCATCGCTACTACCTCCACCATCTCCACCACAACCACCATCTCTATCGTCCTGTGACCTTTGTCTGCCAAAGGTTTCTCTCGGCTTCCACCGGGCGGCAGCCAGAATAAAGATTATAAAGATGCACTTGAGACTCTGAGTTAGGCTGGGGTAGGATGCATCCCGTCAGTGGGTATTAAATCTTCAAGAATGTAATCGAAAAAAAAAAATTGTGATGAACGACCAAGGATCTGGATCGAAGTGTGTAGGGATTGTTACTTCCGAGTGTCGAAGGTTCCTCTTTGATGAATAAGATCGTCTGGTGTGTGTAGTAGCTACCGAAGGGTTCAGACCTCCTCACCGCAACCTGCGGCAACTCGCCGCATTCACTGCGGTGGCGCTCATGCGGAGTGCGTGGGTACTGGAAATGATACATGCGGGCGTTCGTGTGTGTGTGTGTGTGTGTGTGTGTGTGTGTGTGTGTGTTTACCTAAGTATATTTAACTAGTGGTAACATTCAAGGATTGAGCTACATTTCTAAGGTCTTTTTTCCGTTATCATACTTCGTTTTTAATTTGCTTTTGGCTCTAGCTTTGTCCCACCTTTTATACTGTTGTGTGTTCATCCGTGTGCGTACGTGTGTATATATATATATATATATATATATATATATATATATATGTGTGTGTGTGTGTGTGTGTTTGTACAACACTGAATGGGTCCCGGTGAACATATTTACATTTATCAACCACAATTCACTTCAATTCTAAGACATCAACACCGAAAGACTCGAGGAGGCATACATGCAGAAATTGATACGTGGTACAGCTAAGGACTCGAACCTCCGCTAGCACGTAACAAGTGACAGTGACTTAACCGATTGCGCTATCAATGTGTGGGTGTGCGTGTTGGTGTGTTCGTGTATGTATGGGTGTGCATATATGTGTGTATTTATGTGCGTGTATAGTGTGTGCATATGAAAATTCGCACACGTGCGTTAGTCATATAAGCGCTACAATGCTAAAAAAAAAAAACCTCCTCTGTACCTATCTCTCTCTGTTTCTCCTACACAAATTGCAATTTGTTTTGAGCTCTTGAATGCTCTGGGTGGAGCTCGCCCTTGAGATGGCTTTGTGGTCAACCGGTGGTTGTCCTCCACTTATGATCCGGTATAGGGTTGCACGACCACCTCACCGAGAAGAAGGAGCGGATGTTGGTGAGTCTCAGACTCCCTGTGTATCGCGCGCGCGCGCTCGTGTGTAGAGCCCCCAGCTTCACTGTGTGTATGCCTGTGTTTAACCTCTACAGGGAAGAAGCTAAACTCATGGGGTCCTGTCCCTTTTCCAACTATCGTATATAGTTTTGAAATCCAATATGACGTTAGTTTGGTCTTTCAATTTCTAAGCTATTCTGGTTTATGCATATACAGTATATAGGGAACTGTGTACGTGTGTATGTATATATGTATATATATATATATAATACATATATACACCGCGCGCAGGGGCAAGTCTCCAGGTCGGTCGGTCGGGGGCCTTTGCTTGGTTTAATCTCTTCAATTCGGTTCCGCTTTGCACAAAATCTGTTTGAGGTGTCGCCAGAAGATATCAATCATTTGGGGGAGGGGGTGTCTTACCTCCCCCCAACCCCCCAAAATTTGTTTGAGGAAGGTGTCTGGCCCCTCAGGCTGAACGAGATCGTGTGGCGATCAAACGCGAAATCCTAACAGTGAAGCACTGTGTTGAGGCGGTCCGGCTAATGTGCTATATCGACGATCTGGTGCGAGTCACCTTCCAGTACCCCCCCCCCTCTCTCTCTCTCTCTCGCTCTCTCTCTCTCTCTCTCTCTCTCTCTCTCTCTCTCTCTCTCTCTCTCTCTCTCTCTCTCTCTCTCTCTCTCTCTCTCTCTCGCTCTCTCTCTCTCTCTCTCGCTCTCTCTCTCTCTCGCTGTGTCTGTGTGTGTGCGTCTGGCTCTCTCTCGCTGTGTCTGGCTCTCTCTATCTCTTTCTCTCTCTCTCTCTCTCTCTCTCTTTTTTTTGTCTCTGGCTCTCTCTCTCTCTCCCTCCCTCTCTCTCTCTCTCTCTCTCTCTCTCTCTCTCTCTCTCTCTCTCTCTCTCTCTCTCTCTCTCTCTCTCGTGAAGTGAGATCTCGTTCATTTCGGGAATGGTCCCTGGACCAGTGCTCGTAAGTTCAAGAGAATGTATAGTAGGGCGACTGAATGCCACACAGGAGTGATGTTCACGGAACAGATCGAACGTAGGATCTGTGGGACAATAGGCGGTCGCCGTCTTCAAGTAAAGCAGTATGACGACCCTCTATATAGGCTTTGTTCTGGTGAAGGGGACGGGCGATTTTAGGCTGCCACTGGGTCGGGACCCCTGGCTTGAAGAAGCCTCGTAGCGAGCGGGACCCTTCTGCGGGCAGTAAATCGATCCACTCAGACATATGGAATTATTTGTCTTTATACTGAATAAGAACTGTAAGATAGATCCTTTGTTATTATTATTATTATTATTATTATTATTTACTATTATTATGATTTTATTTTATTTTTTATTTATTTGGTGGTCGTCGTCGTCATTACCTATGACGTCGCTCAGTAGCTGAGCGCCGGGTGATATTATTAAGACTGGGTCGGAGTGAGGAACTTCTGACAAGACCCGATTACAGAAATAAATAAACGTGGCCTTGATCGCCGTTGCCGCCGCCGCCGTCGTCTCTGTCGTTGTCGTCGTCGTCGTCTTTTGCGGTTTGAAAAGTCGTTCTGTGGTAACGGTTTTAGGTCTGAAATTCTAGTTCTGATACTTCACACCTCCTCCCTGACCTGCCTCACCCTCTCGTCCTCGCCATGGTGGACGCCGCCCTACCAAACCCTGCATACCACCCTGTACCCCGCTCCTCCATGCCACTCTGCATACCATCGTGTACCCCGCTGCTCCATGCCACCCATCATACCATCTGTGCTTTGGCTTGCATGTCCTAACCGACCCGACCCGATTTGGTTCCATTTGAACGCTTCCCATATTGACGCTTCCAAACCTAACCTAACCCGCATTAACCATAGTAAGTGTTTTCTTAGCACCGTTTTTTTTTTTTTTACGCTCAAATGGGAAGCGATCTGAGACAACACCCCTGACCCGATCCGACCCGACTCGCCCATGTCACCCTACACCATGTTCTGCTTTGCCCACACCTCCCATAGCCGGCGCGACCTCACTGGGCATTGTCCGATACGAGCTCTCCACTCGTAACATCTTGGGATAAAAAAAAAAAAAAAAAAAAAACGTGGCTTCCCATCCTGTCCCAAAGAGTAAAATCTCTACTTCGGGATCGGGGTAAAGCAAAACTTACCCATCGCTGCAGTTTCCGCCTCTCCTCCTCCTCCTCCTCTTCCTCCTCCTCTTCAACATCTTCCTCATCCTCTCCCTCCTCTTTCCCACATATCTTCCTTCTCTTCGTGCCCCTTCTCCTCCTCCTCCTCTTCGTCATCTTTCTCTTCCTCCCCATACATCCTCCTCCTCCTTTTTATCTTTCTCATCCTCTCCTTCCACTCTCTACATGTAATAATTATCCTCCTGTGCCTTCTTCAGAACAGATCTCGACTTGGTGCAGTTGTAACCATTATGCCTGTAGGAAATGCTTTCCTCGACCGAGTCCTAGGATCAAACTAGGGACGAATATCGGCTGAAGGGAACTCTGGTAGGGGGGTTCTATTCGCCTGATTAAAACCAACTGGCGTAAGTCTTGGCCCATTTGAATGGTTAAATTGTGCACTATTAGGATACCTACTTTGTTTTCTAGAGGTAATGAGACTAATCTTAATGTCTCGGAAATAGCTGGCAAGAATTTTTTTTTTTTTTTTTTTTTTTTTTTTTTTTTTTTAAGGCTATCGACCCATAATGGGGTCATTAAGTCTGATTATATGGGAAGATCAATTTATTGGCGAAGGTCATTACACCGTAGTGCACACTCGTGTGGATGTTGATGAAAAGGTTACATATGCAAATATAGTCTTATTTATGTATGTACATAGGCTTGTTATACAAAAAATTATTATAGTAATATGATGAAAATAGTTTTATATGGAGTAATTCGAGGAGGGTGAAATACAATTTTTACAATAACAGTGGCAGGGTATAAGACATCGGGACTTGGGGAAACAGATTACGCGGGAAAACTGAATATATAAGAGAGAACGGAACTAGTGACATATGCAAATATAGTCTTATTTATGTATGTACATAGGCTTGCTTGTTATACAAAAATATAATATAGTAATATGATGAAAGTAGTTTTATATGGAGTAATTCGAGGATGAGGGTGAAATACAATTTTTACAATAACATTGGCAGTGTATAAAACATCGGGACTTGCGGAAATAGATTACGCGGGAAAACTGAGTATATAAGAGAGAACGGAACTAGTGACATATGCAAATATAGTCTTATGTATGTACATAGGCTTGCCCGTTATACGAAAATAGAATATAGTAATATGATGAAAGTAGTTTTTTTTTTTTTTAGGATGAGGGTGAAATACAATTTTTACAATAACATTGGCAGAGTATAAGACATCGGGACTTGCGGAAACAGATTACGCGGGAAAACTGAATGAGAGAACGGAACTAGTGACGCGTCACTACAAGTTGTTAGTATTGATAACTATCCTATCCCACAAGTTTCTCTTTCTCTGTGAAACTCATCACACACACACACACACACACACACACACACACACACACACACACACACATAAACCACGAATCATGGACAAGCCTCACAAACTTCCCTTCCAGCATCTTGTTCCGTTAACATGCCTCTGGGTGGAGTTTCGAAGCTGTACAAGCCCCCGCATGACTTCAAACTTTACCATGAACACACGTTTTCCCTAGCGAACATACTGCACCATTGGGACACTAAGTGCCTCTGTGTTGTGTTGTTATTTTATTTGTTTCTCCATACATGTACTTCCGAGCGGGTTAGAGCGTCGCTACTTGTGGCGGAGGTCGAGGTGATGGAATTTCAAATCCTGCCGCCAGCGAGTTGGACCAAGGGCATGGTTCATTAAAGTCCTACAGAGCACCACTTTGGCGGAGAGGGACCTGTTAAAAATAAAATAACTTAGAAAATAAAATAAACTTGATTCTAGACGGAGGCATGGACGGTGCACCTTTAATTTAATATTAAAAAATTGTACTTCTAATGAGGATCACAGAGATGAAAAGAAAAAAAAAAAATTCTTTATTCGTGACGTATACGAATTTTACTTGTCTGTTGTTACTATATATCGCGTCTGCAGAGTAAGTGTCAGTGACTTTGGGTAGCCTACGCTACCCTACAAGCTGCCCGCCAACTGTAGGATTATCGCTCCTCATGATCATCTCCACAAAGGATTACAAAGGCGGAGCATGCCGACAGGAGACATTTTGGTCCATAACTAGGTCGGATGCGAAAAAAATATAACAATAATAAATAAATGAAAAATATATGATAGAAATAAAAAATAAAAATAAATGCATATAGTTAAATAGTAAACAAACTGGTAAATAGTAAATAATAAATTGACATATAACTAATAATAAATGAGAATCAAGCAAATAATAAACAGACAATAACAAAAATAAACAAATATAAAATAAATGAGTCATTACAGCATCTTGCATAGGTGTTTATCTAAATGAATCTTAATAAAGATACTGTACTTTCCCATGAAGATTTTCCATTTCTTAGTAGCTTGTATATATGCTAGCACCTAATCAATGGGCTGATTTACTCTGTTTTCAAACTTCATTCACAACCTCAGCCACTCCAGCGTGCCAAAAACATTGTACATGCACCTCTCACCATCTATACAACCTCACCAAGTCGGATTAAGCCACCGTGGTGAGGTAGAGAGGCTGGGACAGGCCGGTCCTGCAGTGGGCCATTAAGGCTGAACTACACAAAACTGGGCAGCAGCTTCTAATTAACAAAAAAAAAAAAAAATCGAAGATTGTTTCCTCTCTGTAGACTACCCTCCACCCCAGAGAAATTCCCTTCCGCGCGAATTCTCTCCCTCCCTTGTTCCCTCCCTTCCTCGTTCCCCCCCCCTCCTCCACTACCTCCCTCCTCATGCAAGAATCCCATGGCCCACAATTAGCATCACATGACTCACAAGAGCCCAAACTCTTCCCCCTCACAAGCTTTTCATTACTCACAATTTTCCCTCCCTCACAAACTCCCCATTGATTGATGTACCACACCACTCCACACTACGCCATCTTTGTTTCGATCACTCGTCACTAACAAGTTTCCCTCTCGTCTTCCGAAGTGCCAGCGCTTCTTTCCTTTACTCCAAGTCTCCCTCCTTCCCTTTCAAGTTTCATTCTCCAACCTTTCCTCCCTCCATTCAAAAATTCCCTCTCAGTCCCTTCAAAGTTCCCTTCCTCCCAGGCTTCCCTTCTTTCCTTCTTCTCCTCTACCCCTTCCCTCTGTCTTCCCTTCGTTTCCCCATCTTTCCCTTCCTCACAAACTCCTGTTTAAACTCTGTTGTTTTTAAAGATTGATATTAACCTACATCCTCTTTAAAACTTCAACTTAACCTCTGTCCTTTCTCAAACTTCATGCTAACCTCGAGCTTCATATTAACCCTCATCTTCTCTCATACTTGATTCTAACCTCCATCCTCTCTCAAACCTCATGTTAACCTCCGCCCCATTCTCTCCCGCATGTCGGGTTGTCCTTCTGGCGGCGGCGGCGGTCGTGGCGACGCTGGGGGCGGGGCGGGGCGGGTCGGGTCGGCGCGCGGCCCATGGGGGAGGGAAGGAAGCGCTGGGAGAAAGGGGGGAGGGCGTGTGTGTGTGTGTGTTTGTGTCTGCCGGTCTGTCAGTCGCTCTGCCTGGGCTGCCTCCGACAGACCGCCAGTTGCCTCTGGTCTGCGACCGGGGCTGGAGCTGTGGCGGCGTGCTGTGTGGTGGAGTGCTGTGATGGTGACTGTGGTCATCCGTGTGGTGCTGTGGTGAGTCTGCGTCCTCCGAGCCGCGGGGCTTCGGTGACCGGCGGTTGTGGTGATTGTGGTGCCGGCCTGTGTGGTGGAAGGGGTGGGGATAGAGAAAGGTTGTTGTCACATGGTGTTGTGGTGGTGGTGGTAGTAGCTGCCGCTGTACTACACACAGGCGAGGAAGTGCCCCGGTTGGGTGATGGTGTTGGCAGCTGTTGGAAAAGTCCTCTGGAGTGTTGGCTTGCCGGCACGTTCCTGACAACTGCAGGCAAGTGCGGTGAGGTGATGGGTGATAGAGAACTGTGGTGGCAGCTTTAGCCGCTTTCGAAACAGCTGTGACCAACAAAGGACCATGTTGGCAGAAGGAGTTGTAAGTGTTTGCCGGCATGGCCTGGCTGTTGTCAAATGATGGCAAACGGATGTGATAAATAACCTTACGAGTATTGTCAAGTGTGGAACGTGAAATGGCTGACGATAGATCATGTTGTCAGTAGTGGTGTTGGCTCGCAAGTGATCACTTTCACAGGACGAGACGATTCTTGTGGTATACTGTTGGCTAGTACAAGAGTACGTGGCCAATGTTGTCATCAAACTATGCGGACATTTGTGTTACCATGGAAACGGCTATTCTTTGTTATCTGGATGATGACGTAAGCGATTTGTGTGTGTGTGATCATCAAATACTGAAGATATATTGTCATTATTTCGAGAACGGCCCTTAGACATTCTTCATGTATTGATAATATCTATTGGGTGGTTGTGTTGTTGACAGCTGTTACCTTACGCTGTCAGATTTAACCCCGCATGGTTAGTGAGCCTTAGAAGTTTAATTCCTTGGACTAAAACCACATGAGAGGCTCCCTCAGCTGAATGAAATCATGTGGCGGCAGCCTGATAAAGGCTACGAGGACCGAAAGGGGCAAAAAAATCTCGTCAGTACTGATTGTATCGTGAGCTTTTCTTTATGCGTTCCGAGCTAGTGTGGGTTGGTCGCTAACCGCGTGGAGAAATCCCCTGTTGGCAGCTGCCAACAAGTGCAGGAAAGTTGGTGGCTTGCGGTCAGCTCATGGTCGGCAGCTGTACTCAAGTGGTGGCTGTCGAGAAGCTGGCCATGGTAGCAGGCGGCGGCGGCGGTGGCGGCGACGGCGGCGGCGGAGGGAGGCTGCAGACAGACGAGCGGCTGGGTGGCGGCCAGTCGCCGAACCCTCTGCATCATCCTCGGCTGCCTAGTGGCTGAGCCTAGCATTTCGGCGAGTTTTCGGAAAATAAACAAGTCTCCTCCAGAACAGGAGAAAAAAAAAAAAAACGGGGACAGTAAAGTTGTGTGTGCTCGTGGATGTGTGTGTGCGCGCGCGTGCGTGCGTGTGGGTGTGAGACCCTAATTGCATTTATCTGGGAGCAGTTGAACGTACAATCATGTTTTTATGTCTCTATCTCTCAAGTTTATTCGGAAATTTCCTTGAATTTTCTGGGGGTGTTTGTTGTCTTGGTATCTGGTCACGTGACCGTGGCCGCAGAAAACTGTCGTGGTTGGTCACTCGTCATGAATAAACCGAATCTTGTTTGCATTTGTTACCAAAACTATTGATGGCGATTTTTTTCGATCATATCAGAAGCTGAATCCATTTAATACCAATAAAGTTTCGAAAAAAGATTATATTTCCAAATATCGTGGGCGTTAATCGAGTGTTGCATGACAACAATAAGTCCAAAGGTATTTGCATAGTTAATAATAATAGGACAAAAATTCTTTCGCCTGACAGATATTAATAGGAATTGAACACAGACCTTATCATTGTCAAGTGTGTGTGTGTATCCTTGTTTATGGAGAAAGAGAAGAGGGACATGTAGGTAGACAGACAGAGAGAGAGAGAGAGAGAGACCATTCGTGTGTGTGTGTGTGTGTATGTGTGTGTGTGTGTGTGTGTGTGTGTGTGTGTGTGTGTCTATATCCTTGTTTATGGAGAAAGAGAAGAAGGACATGTACAGTAGATAGACAGACGGAGAGAGAGAGAGAGAGAGAGGGACCATTCGTGTGTGTGTGCGTGTCTATATCCTTGTTTATGGAGAAACAGAAGAGGGACATGTAGGTAGACAGAGAGAGAGAGAGAGAGAGAGAGAGGGACCATTCGTGTGTGTGTTTATGGCATGTAACCCGATATAGTCCGCACGATACCATCATCGAGACGCTTGGATTTTTTGGGGTATCGGTACCACAAGTTTCATAAAATGCAGAGGACGGATGTAAGGATGCGGGACCTGGAGGCTTGAGGTGGTTGTAACCTACCCGCTGCACAGTGTATATGTGCGTGTTGGGCGGGGGGGGGGACCCACGACTGAATGAAATCATCTGGTAGCATCATGTTTGAAAGTTTGAAGTTATTTCGTCCATTATTGACGCAGCTGAGATGGGTCTCCACTTGAGGGACGATGTAGCCTCTGTACCTTACAATCCGGCTTGGTAAGACAGGACAAAAGGAAAACAATGATAAATAAGAATGAAATATCATCGCAAAAATAGGTTTAAGAAGGAAATAGGCAACAGTGATTAACGAATGAAATAGACTTTAATCATGTAGTGAGCAATGAAAATTGGTTATTTTAAGAGAAGATAAGAATAGGGATGACAAAGAACTGCCTAGTGTAGGCTTTATGGTCTCTTGCAGTCTCCTCCATCCTTATCTCCATATGTTTTTACAAGTGTGGTAGTTTGGTGAGTAGCGTCTTGGGGCCCCATGACCCAGTGGTTGTGGGTTTGAGCCCTCGCCATTATTCTACATTCTTGCATCTGCAAGAAGGTTATTTGCTCTCTCATTGCTGCAGCGCGAGATTGTCCTTTAGGATAGAAACGCT
>NC_134796.1:10583326-10620826 GCF_046742065.1 Oratosquilla oratoria | reverse complement strand
GAAAGTATAACTTCTATATTTCGGCTAATAGCAATAGCCCTCTTCAGGTGCTTGTTACCTGTACTTTCCTGAAGAGGGGTATAGCTATTAGTCGAAATATAGAAGTTATACTTTTTTATAAGTTTCCTTTTATTCCAATTGAGGGTTCTTCGTGATTATTATTTACAAATATGCCACTACATTTTGTCCAAGTGATATAAATATATATAATACATATATATCGTGTGTGTGTGTGTGTTTATGCTCAGGGAGACTTTCATGTTGCAACCGTTGTGGGAAGGGTGCAATCGCGATAAAGTGGGAGGAGATTGGGGTGGGTGCGAGAAAAAGGTGTGTCAGGGTGTGAACATTTAATAAGAATTTTTAATCTTTGATGACGTAAGGTGTGAGGGTGCGGGGAGGGAGTGGGCAATCACATAAACAGACAAATAGACGAACAGATACACAGATTGACTGACCGATAGGCTACCATTAGTAGGAAAATGAAACCTCACGACTCTGTGCTCAGTATTGCATGAGTGTGTGTGTACGTGTGTCTGCATTATGTACGTATATTTCTTAATGTGTTTATTCATGTTTAATTGCGGGGCTGGGGGAGGTCTGTGATTAGCGTGTTTTGCGAAAGTGGTAAGAGGGACGTTGCGTGTTTGATCGCTGTTTAAACTTGGTTTGAATGACATAATGACGGCAGAAGCCTACGGGTTGATGGTGAGGGGGCATTGTTTGACCTGGTGTGGAGAGTGAAATGGGTATATGGGATCAGTTGTAGAATTCACCTCCCCCCCTCTCTCTCTCTCTCTCTCTCTCTCTCTCTCTCTCTCTCTCTCTCTCTCTCTCTCTCTCTCTCTCTCTCTCTCTCTCTCTCTCTTACAGACACACACACACATACACGGCTTGATTGCTCAGTAGTAGCGCTCGCGGCTGGGTTCGAATCACGCCCAGGGCTGAAATAATTTCAGTATAGCTGCGCTGAGTCGTTACTCCAACTCTCGTGGGCGGGGAGTTGGGTATGAGTGTGCGTGTAAGGTCACGGCATTACCCATAGATCTGTCATGAGATCTAAGCTCTCTTCCGGGAGGGTAATAGCTGTCGATCACGACACCAATACGTGATCCAAGACCACGGTGAATCACACACATACGTGCTTAGGGTGTGTTATGATTACAACTAATTGAAATATGGGGGGGGGCGATTGACGCCTTTATTGTGGGTGATGCGTACATGGAGTGCTATGTGCTCACAGTATGACAGACGGGTATGGACTGGCGTGACGGCAACACAGCGAAGACGATGCCACGTCTAGTACATGTATGAATGAGGCCTTGTCGGCCGTAACAAAGGGTTTTTGTACTGGAACTATCGCTGCTGGTCGGGGCACGGCTAGTATCCTATGCTAGAGCACTTTAAAGCACTACCCCCACCCCTCACCGCGATCGTATGACCATCGCAAGAGGTATGCCTATTCGCGGGCAGAGGTTAGTGGCGGGGACTGGATTGGAGGGATCCGCGCACGAGGACAGCAGGTCTTCCACCGAGGGGTGGGTCGCGACTGGGCGGCGTCTTCGGAGGCCGGTGGACGCTTCCATAGGGCGGCGGAAACGACGATGCGCTGGTCGTACAACGCCAATACCCCGTCGGTAGAGAGGGCGGCCCGGTGCTTCCAATACGGGGGGACGGAGTTGGTAGGGCGAGTCGGTCGGACAGAAACCCGGAGGACACGCAGGTAAGTAGACGGCCCGTAGTCTTCAAAGCGTCCTATCGGCTTCGGCGGTGGGTGACGGGTCGTCCCCGCGAAGCGCCGACGTTGCGGGTGACAATGCTCCTGACATGAGGATGAGTGGACGATGGTCCGTCATCAATGAAAAGTGGGGCAATCCAAACGGATATGGTTTGCATTTGGATGTGGCTCAGGTGACAGCAAGCAACTCCAGTGATAGTGGCGTCTAGGGTTTCGGCGTCCGTCAGAAACTGCGAGCTACACTGGACAAGACGTAAGTGCCCCTGACTGTGGTCTTGGGGGAGGGCGTGCCTGATGCTATAGAGGCGCGACGCATTCGTCTGCAGTACCACTGGTAGGGCCCAAGCACGAGCGACGACGACAGAGCTCGCCTTACGACAGGCGTGATATTCTGCTGCACCATTGAGTAGGGCGAAACGGTGGGATGAAAGGCACCTTTGTTCGCACCACTACGTGTCCACGAAGGCGCGTCACACTATCGCACGGCATTTCACGGCCCAGCATGCACACCGTTGCCGGCACTGCACTCATGGTTCAGCATGTACAATGTTGCCTAATCGTCCAGTTCCGTCATTGCTTCGTTCACGTGCGCTCCGTTCACATACGCGTCACCGATTCGCGTATCATCCCATGCTTCACTGTTGCAAGTTGCAAGCAATTGCTGATCCTACTCACTGCGCCATGTTATGTTTGCAACTAATTGAATCACGGGGTGGGGGATTGACGCCTTTATTGTGAGTGATGCGTACATGGAGTGCTATGTGCTCACAGTATGACAGACAGGTATGGACTGGCGTGAGGGCAACCGTCTCCTGCTACACAGAGCGAAGACGATGCCGCGTCTAGTGCATGTATAAATGAGGCCTTGTCGGCAGTAACAAAGGGTCCTTGTACTGGAAGCATCGTTGCTGGTCGGGGCACGGCATAACACTACGGGGCCCTGCTAGTATCCTATGCTGGCGCACTTTAAAGCACTACACTACAGGGTGGACATTCTACTTTAGGTTACATAACTTAATCAAACCAAACCCAACTCAGTCCAACCCAATCCAACCCAATCTAGCTTATGTTAGTTGAGGTGGAGATTCTACAGTTGATCAGTGTGTAAGGGGAATTATATAATTGAGTGTAGTTGAGGCGTTGATTCTACAGTTGATCAGTGTGGGGTTGGGCATTCTACAATTGATCCAGTATTTGTTCTACCCGTAACACCTGTTCTCGTAAAGGGATGTATATTTATATTTGTTTATGTATGTATTTATTTGTTTGATCTATTCGTTTTGTTCTTTATTTTCCCGATAAGGCATCTTATCAGGTACCACCCGTTTTTATTTATTTATTTATTTATTTATTTATTTTGTATTCAGTGCTATTCCTTTTACTTTTTGGGTTGATGCCAAAGCGAATCTCTTTCTTGCACTATAAACATTGGCCCACCACAACTGTAGGGCTCTGGTGTTCCGTGTGTGTGTGTGTGTGTGTGTGTGTGTGTGTGTGTGTGTGTGTGAGTGTGTGCGCTTGTGTGTGTGGGCAGAGGCCTTGGCTGTATGACGTGTCAAATGGATGGGGTGGGGGTGGGTGGGTGGAGATTGTCTGACGCGAACAAACAGGAAAAGCCCAACCAATGACGCTTAGGTTGAAGACAGCAACCCCTTCCTCTTCCTCTACCATGTCCTCCTCGCCCTCCTTCTCCTCATCCTCCTCGTCCTCCTTCTCCTCCTCGTCTTCTTTCTCCTCATCGTCCTCCTTGTTCTCCTCCTCCTCCTCCTTTCCCTCTCGTCCTTCACCTCTCCTGTCGGCCTACTTTGCCGCTGTAGTCCATGGTATAGCGGGCACCCCGCAGTCCGGAAAGGGTGGGGCATCGGCGTCGTGAGGCCTTTCCAAAGCTAGAACCAGACATATTTTGGCGGAAATTGTCTGTCGGAGTCGTACGAAGAACAGCAACCCTTATTTGGGTCCATCGTTATTTATTTCTAAGTACTTTGCGAGGCTCTCTACTGCAGGACCGACGGCCTATCTCCTGTGGGGACGAAACAACCTTTGCATCTTACCCCAATGGTGACTTAATCTGTCCACAACAGAACAGACATATCGGGCTAGTCAGAAGGAAATATCTAAAGAGTGTTATTGTACTGAACAACTCAAACACACGCTTCATATCCGTGTATCCACCTCCTCCCTCACTTCATCCACCCCCATCATTCACCCCCTCACCAGCTCGAATTACGTACTCATCCCCCCCAACAACACCGTCACCCAAACCCATTGACTCACCTTCACCCATCTTTATCATTAAATTGTATGTTCATCTTACTCGGACGCTAACTACTTCCCTCTCTCATTTCCCTCCCCCTTCACCCCTCTATCTCCCCCCTTCACCCCTCTACCCCCCCTTCACCCCTCTATCTCCCCCTTCATACCTTCCCATCTCCTTCCTCTCCTTCCTCTCTCTCCTCTCTTCAACCATTCCTCTCTTCTCACCATTCTTCTTCATTCATCATTCACCTCTTCTTCCGTCACCCTCCCCCACTTCCTCCCTTTCTCCCTCACCCTACCTCATCCTCCACAGCTCCCTCCCTCCCTCCCCTCCTTACCCTTCCTACCCATACTCACCCCCTCCCTCCCTCATTCCCTCCTTCCCTCATTCCTTCCTTCCCTCATTCCTATCTTAACCTCCACTGTTCCCTCCCTCTTTCCTTCCTTTCCTTCCTCTTTGATCCTCTCCCTCACACTACTTTCCCCAAACTCACCCCCTCTCTCCTTCGATCCCTTCTTCCCTCATTCCTTCTTTTCTTCTCCTCCCCCTCTCCCTTCCTCCTGTACTCTCTCTCCCTCGCTCCTTCCTCTCCCCCATCCTTCCTAGCCCAAACTCAACCCCCCCCCCGTGCCCTGGCCTTACGCCCCCCTCCCACTCTCGACCACTTCACCCCAAGTTTCTTTGCTCAATCTCCTTCATCACTTCCCCCTCCCCCTTCTCCCCCTCTCCCCCCACCCCATCCCCCACCGTCACACACATCCTACCTCCACGCAACCACCAATGAATTTTCCACGCTTCAATATCTCTCCCCTTCATCCCATCATTTTCTCCTTATCTCCTTTGTCTCGTTAAGGCCTGTCTCCTCCTTCCTTCTCCTTCCTTTCCTACACCTTCTTCTCCCTTCCTAGTTCCATTTACAGCATCCCTTTCCTTCCTCTCCCTTCGCTGGCTCCTTACAGCACTTTTCCCTTTCCTTTACTTTCCTTTTTCCCCTACCAGTCGTTGTCTTTCTTGCAGCATCCCCCCCTCCACCCTCTTCCTCCAATCCACCATCTTTGTCCCTTCCATCTCGCGTCTCTTCCATATCCTCTCACCTTCCCTTCTCTTCCTTTCTTCACCCTCACCCCTTCTTTTACCCTCCTCCTCCTTCTTTTCCCTATCCTTCCCTTTTTTCTCTTCCTTTCTTTTCCCTTCATTTCCTTCCCCTCAATTTCCTTTCCTTACGTCTCTCTTTCCCCTCTCTAATTACGCATCCTTTTTTTTTTTTTTCGTGGTTCGCGGGGCTGGATATACCCGCTCGGACCTCAATCTTGCCGATGGTCCGGAACTGTTCACAATACATGAAGCCAAGAAACTGTGTCCACAGTATGCTTTTCCCTCCTCCTTTTCCTCCCTCTTCACAAATCTCCCACGTCCCCACTTTTCCCCCATCTCCCCCTGCTCTCTTTTCCTCTCTTTTTCTCTCCTCTCTTACTCTCCCTAGTTTTTGCTCACCTCGCATATCTTCGTCCAATCGCTTCTTGCCTCTCCCTCGCCCCTCCATCACGCGCCACTTCTCCTGTGACCTTCCCCCCTCCCCCTCCCCCCATTCAACCCTATTGTGTCCCCTTTCCCCCCCTCCCCCCTTTGCCCCTTTTCCCAATTTCCTTTCTGTCGCTTCGTCTTGTGGTTATCGTTGAGTGGGGGAAGGCGCTAATTGCTCTCCTGACCTCTCCTCGTTTATCATTCTCTCTCTTTCTCTCTCACTTTCTCTCTATCTTCCAATTTTCTCTTCCCGGCGTTTCCCTCGGCGTCTCTTTAGTCTTTGTTTTCTTCGTCTCTCTATGTCTCTATCTTATCTCCCTTCTTCGTCTGTCTCCCTCATGTTCCTTTCATTTTATTTGTTTCCACTTCTCTCCCCCTCCATTTCCTTAATTCCTTTCCGCATTCTTTTCTTTTGTATTATCTTGTTTCTCCGTTTCTTTTCTTCTCCCTCCTCCCTTCTTCTTCTTCTTCATGACACGTTTTCTGATGAATATTTTCCTCGTCGCCACATTCCTATCTTCTGCATCATCATCCGTTTTTTCCTCGTTCTTTTAATTTCTTTCCCTCAACTCTTTTTCTTTTATCTTTCTTTTTCACCCTCTTCCCGCTAAATGTTTTCTTTCTTGGGCTTCGCCGTTTCCGTTCTATTTAGCTCTGACAGATAAAACTTGAAATCTTTGAGGGCGAGCACAAGGTCGCCAGAAGCCCCGCCCACAAACATCATGACTCCGCCCACAAACATCATGCCTCCGCCCACAAACATCTTGACTCCGCCCACAAACATCTTGACTCCTCCCCTTCCTTCCAAATCAAACGTTGCCTAATCAGGTTTAACCTTAGCTTTACCCAAATAGAACTCGATCAAGTATACATCATATCTAACCTAACCATAGTCAATCCAACAAATGTCACGTGATGTAACTAAACCTAACTTAATATAACTAAATCTAATCCGATTCTAATCCGTCCGTACTAACCCGGATATTATTATTATTTTTAAAGTTAAGCAGGTCAAGTACTGCTAGGGAGATAGTGTAGACCCTTTCCCTGCCAAACCCCCCCCCCCAGGAAACTCAAATTTGAATGCTCGTCTACCCTACCCCCTTCCTCCCGTCCCCTCCCTTCTCATCCATTGCATTCCCCTTCCCTTCCCTCTCTTTCCCCTCTTATCCCTTACAATCCCTTTTCCTCCCCTCCCTTTTCTATATTCTCTCCCCTCTCTCCCCTCCCTTCCCCTCCCCTCCTCTCCCCTCCTCTCCCATCTCCTAGTTCCTGGCACCCCTACTATCCCTTCCCATCCCCTACCGTCCCTTACCATACTCTGCCCTCCCCTTCCGTGTCCTTCATTGTCCTTCCCTTCCCTAATCTTCCCTTCCCTTCCCTAATCTGCCCTTCCCTTCCCTTCCCTAATATGCCCTTCCCTTCCCTAATCTTCCCTTTCCTCTCCCTAGCTACCACTTCCCCCATCCCATTCTTCCTATCCTCACCCTTTCTATCACCCATCTTTTACCATCCCTTACCATCTGTCTCTTACGATCCCACACTATCCTTCTCCCTCACTATCCCTCATTGCTCCTTACTAAACCTTGCCACATCCCTCTTCAGGTAATCTCTACCCTCAGTTCCTCATCTCATTCCCCGCCCATTCCTCTCAAAAGAACACAAGAATGGAGGAGACTGCAAGCGACCATAGGGCCTACACTAGGTAGTTCAACGTCCCTTATCACCTATCATCTCCATCCGTAAATTTATCTCATCGTCTCTTTAAAAAGATGTTTCGGTGCTTACTACACGGTTACTAAGTCTATTCCATTCGTTAACCACTACTGTATGTTGGAAAACCAGTTTTTGTCTGTTTCCTTTCTCCTTCCATTCACTTGTGTACGTAGTCCACCACATGCTCTCCGATGCGATTACAAAGGAGTAGCATGCCGACAGGAGACCTTTTGGTCCACAACTAGGCCGGATGCAAAAAAAATTATAATAATGACAAATAAATTAAAATAATAATATAAATAATAAATAGAATAAAGAAATAGGTAAAGTTAAATGATAAACAGGTAAATAGTAAATGATAAATGGACAGATAAATAATGATAAATAATAATCAAATGATAAACAGACAAATAATAACAAACAAATAATATAAAATAAATTGCAGGCATTACAGCATCTTGCATAGGTTTTTATCTAAACGAATCTTAAAGCTTCGAACTGAACTACATTGCACTGCCTCTGCAGGAAGTTTATTCCATTCATGAAACGGTTGGCGAAGTTGTTTCTACTCACTTCCAAATTAAATTTATTTCCTGACAGTTTGAGACCATTATATTGTCTGGTTCCCATTCAGTGTGAAAATTTTGTCACTTTTGATGTTGTCAATTCCATTTAGACCTGTATAAAGTCACCTCTGAGTCTACACTTTAGGGAAAATAGATTCATATATAATATATATATATATATATATATGTGTATATATATATATGATATATATATATATATGTATATAATATAAAATATATATATATGTATATATATATATATAAATATGTATATATAATATATAATAATATATATATGATATATATATGAATATATGTATATATATATATATATATATATATTTTTTTTTTTTTTTTTTTTTTTTTTTTTTTTTTTTGTGACTGAGACCTTAGATGATTTGAGATCGTTATTGATAATTATGTCGAGATCCTTTTCACTATAAATTTTTCTTAACCAATTTCCAAATAACTTGTAATCGTACTGTTATTTTTAACTATGTGCCTAACCTTGCATTTACTCGTGTTCAGATTCATTAGCCACTTTGCAGACCATTGATGTAGTTTATCTAGGTATTCTTGAATATCTAATTGGTTTTAGTGATCATTTGCCATTTCGCACAGTTTTGTATTATCAGCAAATTTGGAGGCAATATATTTAAGTCCGTGGTCTATATCATTTATATATACTATGAATAGAAGTGGCCCAAGAACGGAACCCTGAGGAACTCCACTCGTAAAAAAATTTCATCTAGAAGTTTTGCCATTTAGAACAACTCTGTTTTCGATCGTTTAACCAATTACTAGTCCAACTTAATAGGCTACCACTTATTCCGTGTGAAGTTAATTTAGTAAGTAGTCTTTCGTGTGGGACGGTATCAAAAGCTTTTGCAATATCTAGATATATTAAATCTATATTGTTTCTTTTGTCATAATTTGAGATGACTGTTGTAGAATTCGAGTAAGCTAGTCACGCAAGAACTTTTCCGTCTGAATCCATGCTGGTTATCATTTATCAAACTTATTTTCTAAATGGTGTTCGATAGCATCTCTGATAATTTCCATAATTTTTCCTACGGTTGAAGTCGAGCTGTTTAGTTTCTTTTTTTGTCACCTTTTTTGAAAATGGGAGTAACGTTAGTTGGCTTCCATTCTCTTTGGACATCACCGGATATGATGGATTTCTTGAAATTTTCTAATGGAACAACAATATCATTTTTCATTTCCTTTAAGATTCTTGGATGCCAACCGTCAGGCCATGGTGTTTTATTACTTTTGAGTTTATCTATACACCGTTTAATTTTTTTTATTTATTTATTTATTTTTATTTTTTTTTTTTTTTTTTTTAATATATATCTACCGTAGTAAATTCACCCTAGACTTTTCGCAGGTTTCAGTATGGAGTCCACTTTGAGGTGTTTCGTTTACGAATACTGAGCTAGAATAGTTGTTTAAAAATCACACATTCCTTCATTTGAACATTCAAGTTGACCGTCAGCAGATAATAGTGGGCCAATGCCATTCCTAATAACCTTTTCATCTCCAGTGTAACCATAGAATTCTTTGGAATCCTCTTTAGATTTATCAGCGATATTCATTTCGTATTGTCGTTTTCATTTTTTGTCTTTTTTAAATCTCTCTTATTATTACATAACTTTGATAGTCATTAGGTGCACCCGAGCACTTGTATTTTTTATAAGCCTGTCTCTTTTTAGCAATACATTTTTCAGTTTCTTTGTCAAGCCATTTTGTGCGAGCCTGATTTGGGGGGGCGTCTGTCCTTAAACGGGATGTGTGAATCATCTTCGCGTACTTTGAAACGTTTCCCATATCTAATCTACAGGTCTTTTGCTTAATTTTGCCACCCAATATGTAAGCTGAAACTCCTGATGTAGTCCTATGAACTGAGCTTCCTCCCCCTCTTCTTCCTCCCCCTCTTCTTCCTCCTCCCCCTCTTCTTCCTCCTCCCCCTCTTCTTCCTCCTCCCCCTCTTCTTCCTCCTCCCCCTCTTCTTCCTCCTCCCCCTCTTCTTCCTCCTCCCCCTCTTCTTCCTCCCCCTCTTCCTCCCCCTCTTCCTCCCCCTCTTCCTCCTCCTCCCCTCTTCCTCCTCCTCCCCTCTTCCTCCTCCCCCTCCTCCTCCTCCTCCTCCTCCTCCTCCCCCTCTTCCTCCTCCCCTCTTCCTCCTCCTCCTCTTCCTCCTCCTCCCCGTCTTCCAACTTCTCTCTTCATTCCTCTCATTTCTTGTTTCGCTATTACCCCTCACCTCCCAGTTCCTTTGCTCCCATTGTTTCTTCCTCTGTCCATCTCCCCCAACCCCCGACTTGTCTTCCTTTCTTATATTCCTTTTTTTAACTCGTGTACTCTCTCCTCTCCTTCCTCTCTTCCCTTTGTCTCTCCTCTCTCCCCACTTCCTCCATTTTTCTTTCTTCCTCCCTCCTCTCATTTTCCCTGCCTTCTTCCCCCTCTTCTCTTTTTCATCTATCGTCTTCCCTCTTTTATTCTCCCCATTTCTCTCCTTTCCCTTCTTTCTCTTCCCTCCCCACTCCTCCTATCCCTCTTCCTCCTCCTCCTCCTCCCACCCCACCTCCTCCTCCTATCCCTCCTCCTACCCCACCTCCTCCTCCTCCTCCTATCCCACCTTCTCCTCCTCCTCCTACCCCCACCTCCTCCTCCTCCTCCTACCCCCACCTCCTCCTCCTCCTACCCCCACCTCCTATCCCTCCTCCTCCTCCTCCTCCTGTTGCCCCTTTTGTTGCCCCTCTTGGCTCTTTGCTGGAAAGTGGTTCTTCAGCTTTTAATATTTTTGTTTGTTCAGATTTTCAATGGCTCTTGGAAACCCTACCCAGAATTAATTTGCTGCATCATCAGAAGTCTCGCCTCCAGTCACAACACCGCATACACCCTCCTGCCACCACCACCACCATTCCTTCCACATACCAACCAAACTTTTTTTTCTCTCTCTTTTTTTTTTAGTGAAATATCACTCCCACAAAGACCGTGGGAGTGATACTTCACTCCCCCCCCCCAAAAAAAAAAGATAATTCCACATAACTTCACTCCCCCCCCAAAAAAAAAGAAAAGAAAATTCTTCCACATAACTTCATTAAAAAAATCCTTCCACATAACTAAAAAAAAAAACATTCCTTCCACACAACTTCACCCCCCCCCCCCCCAAAAAAAAAACGTCCCCCGCCACTTAATCTTCCTCTTCCTCGTCCATAAACTCGCCCATTTTTATTTCACTCTTACTCTCTTATCTCTTAACCCTCCCTCGCCTTTGATTTATAACACGGGGCCCTTCTCTCTCTCTCGCTCTCTTTCTCTCTCTCTCTCCCTCTCTCTCTCTCTCTCTCTCTCTCTCGTTCTCTCTCTCTTTCTGTCTCCCCTTTCTTGCTCCCTCTCTTTCTCTCCCCCTTCTTTCTCTCCCAGTCTCTTTCTCTACCCTTTTCTTTCTCCACTTTCTCTCCCCCCTCTCGCTCTCTACCCCTTCTTTCTCTCCCCCTCTTTCTCTTCCCCCTCTCTATCTCTCTCTTCCCCTCTCTTTCTCTCTCCGTCTTTCTCTTCCCCTCTCACTTCTCCCTCTCCCTCCCTCCCTCCCTCCCTCTCACTCTCTCTCCCCTTTCTCTTTCCCCCTTTCTCTCCCTCCTCTCTTTCTCTCCCCCATTTTTCTCTCACCCTCTTTCTCTACCCCTCTTTCTCCACTCCTCTCTTTCTATCCCTCCTCTTTTTCTCTTCCCCCGTCTCTCTCACTCCCTCCCCCTCTCTTTCTCTCCTTCTCTTTTTTCTCTACCCCTCTCTCTTCCTCTCCCTCTCCTTCTCTTTTTTCTCTACCCATCTCTCTTTTTCTCCCGCTCTTTCTCTTCCCCTCTCTCTACCCCTCTCACTTCCTCTCCCACCTCACTTCCTCTCCCCTTTCCCTCTCTTTCGCTTCCTCTCTCTCCCTCTCTCTCGTTGTCCGTCCGTCTCCATTTGAGTGGTTGGCCGTTCCCATGGGATTTATCGTGAAAAATAGTGATAACTAACTCTTGGTTCATTGGAGCTACAAGTCGGACCCATTTTGGTGGGATTATTAATTTTTGTGCAGTCTGCCAGTTTTATATGTCGGCCGGAGCTGACATGCAAAATGCAATTTGTTGGCCGTGTTTTTGGGGGGAATTAGTTTGTGGTTCTGTATAGGGGAAGTCTTTTTTTTTGGGGGGGGAGAATGGTGTCGGTAAAAGCAGGATAGCGTCTCGACCTACAAGGGGTCCTTTTACACGGAACCCCCCCCTCTCCCTCTCCCCTTTGAGGAGCAAATCCCATGTCCCAAGGTAAGGAATTTACCTACACCATGATACATCATTATCAGATTTTTTTGCCACCTTGGCCATTTGTGCTCCGATAGCCAAGGCAGGTGACGTCATCAGTGGAATCTGATCTTCGTTGATGCGAACGAATCTTTGTACTAAAGCGGTACATTTAATATAATTTTGTTTTTTTATTTAGCTGTATCTGTTCATTTTATCAATTTTTTAGGACTTGTTTATTTATATTAGTTTGTGTAGATTTGTTTATTTACTATTTAGGTATTTATCCGTGAGGACTATAGTTTGATTCCAGATGTCTGAATTTGTTTTCCTCTCTCTCTCTTTCTCTCTCTCTCTCTCTCTCTCTCTCTCTCTCTCCCTTTCTCTCTCTCTCCCTTTCTCTCTCTCCCCCTTTCTCTCTCTCCCCTTTTCTCTCTCTGTCTATCTCTGTCTCTACCTCTCTCTCTCTCTCTCTCTCTCCCCCTCCCTCTCTCCCTCCCTCGCTCCCTCCCTCGCTCTCTCTCTCTCTCTCTCTCTCTCTCTCTCTCTCTCTCTCTCTCTCTCTCTCTCTCTCTCTCCCTCCCTCGCTCTCTCTCTCTCTCTCCCTCTCTCTCTCTCTCTCTCTCTCTCTCTCTCTCTCTCTCTCTCTGTGTGTGTGTCACTGTCTCTCCTCTTGCGTGCATGCGAGGCAGGAACCCTGGCACTGTCGTGTCTTCTCGTAGGAACTGTACACAACAACGCCATTGTTTTGCCCCTCCCCGTTTTTTTTTTTTTTTTTTGCAAGGTACCAAGGGAACTAGATTTTTTCACGGTGACTTGACAGACTTGTTAAAATGGGGTGCCAAGTTTTAACAGTCGTGTCGTATAGGAATAAAAAAATTCTATTTGTTTTGTTTGGACGTTATTCATGTACTGTTGTTGAAGTCTACTTTCCCTTTTTGTACGAATATTGATGGAATTTGACCGAACGTAGAAGACACGTACCGGATGTGAGACACTTCTGACAGGATTGCCAAAATAATGTTAACAAAAATAAATAAATAGATAAATATATTGATAAATAGATTAAGGCTTGTGAACCTAAAGTATATGTTGATTCACTGTCCAAACACTATGAGTAAGGCGAATGGAATAGAGAAAATATATAGAATAGAATGTGACACGTACATTAGTGGTCGTAATATACATACTTTTGTTCAACATTCTTTTTACCGAAAGTGAGGCTCAGTGTGTCAGAACATTTAACTCGCTTATGCGTGTGTGTGTGTGTGTGTGTGATTCACCTTGGTCTTTGGAACACGTGTTGGACTCGTGATCGACAGCTATTTCCCTCCCGGAAGAGAGCTCAGACACACAGTGTGTGTGTGTGTGTGTGTGTGTGTGTGTGTGTGTGTGTGTGTTTAGCTAATTGCAATATATATAGTATAAGGATTGTGTGTGCATTAGTAGTAGTAGTAGTAGCAGTAGTAATAGTAGTGGTAGTGAGGTGTTGGGTAGTAGGTAGGGAGTTGGAGGAAGGGAGGATGGGCAGCTAATCTGGCGGAATGTTTTCTGCCCATCCATCGTACGGTTCATCTTCATTGACTATGGATTAGGTCGAGGGTGCTTAGGGTATGATAAAAAAAATATTTTCATTTATCATTTTTATGTATTTATTTATTTTATTATTATTACTTATTTTATTTATTGTATTATTATTTTTTTTTTTAGGAGGCAAACTTTATTTTTCGTGAAACATTGCGAAAAACGTTGCCGTTTCATATTGATAACTCAATTGGTTTGAGAGGATTGTTAGTTGTGATTAAGAAGATTTCGCTTTTACATGGACTGAAGGGGGGCCGGAGGGAGGGGGACGGGTTAGAGGGGGGACGAGGGGAGGGAGGGAGGGAGGTAGGTAAGGAGGAGAGGACACCTACCCCCAAAAACTAATGTATGCATAAATATAATATATATATATATATATATATATATATAAATATAAATATATAAATATACACACATTTTATTGAGTATATATATAGTCTGTGCACTGCAAGAAGTCTGTTCAGGATGTGACATACGACGTGGTTTATCCCTATCCAGACTGCCAAATCAACCAACATACGTTCTGTAATTCCCCATCTGTGTGCTGTTTTATTTTTTTTATATATTCTGTATATAGTAAAGGTAGCTGTATAGTACAGTATCACGTTTTAGGATTATAGCTACGATTTGAATAAGTTGTATGACACGTGGCACCAGCGCCTTTTCCCTCCCTCGTTGCCACGTCGAGGGGTCACGGGTGAGGCACATGGGGTGACAGTGGCGATCTGATAATTCAGTTGGTGGTTAAATTGGCAACGTCGCATGTAGTACATTGCCCTATACATTAATTCCCTTGTATAGTACAAATATGTATGTGTATATATATATATATATATATATATATATATATACACACAACATCGTAAGTTGTCAGTTCTATGTCGCTGTTGCCAATGAAAAGGTGTTTTCGTGTGTGTCTACATTGTATTGGATCACGTGCTGGGCTCGTGATTGGCAGACCTTATTCCAGAGAATGAGAGCTCAAGAATTCGAATGGTCAGACCCATGGGTAGTGTTTTGGTCTTTCACGCCTCACACACCCGAAACCTTGTACGGAGGGGACAGTAACGGTTTGCTGTACCGCGGTACTTTTCAAACCCTAAACGGGGCTCGATCTTTGGTCTGTAGCAGAGCAGTCAACGACGCTAACCACGACACTAGCAAGCCCTGTGCATTGTGCGCGCGCGCGCGTGTGTGTGTGTGTGTGTGTGTGTGGTTCACCAATGTCTACGTTCACGTGTTCGACTCGTGATCGACAGCTATTACCCTCCCGGATGAAAACTCAGACCTCATATATTGCCCGATCTATGGGAAATGTGATCATACGTACACACACGCACACACACACACACAACTCCTTGTCCAACAATGTTGAGGTGCCGACTCGTAACGCAGCTATTTTTTTCAGCCACGGTGTGTGTGTGTGTGTGTGTGTGTGTGTGTGTGTGTGTGTGTGTGTGTGTGTGTGTGTGTGTGTGCCCGATGTGCGTGTGTACAGTAGTCTCGTGTGCCTATGCGTGTTTGTGCGTGCGTGCGTGCTTGCACCCGCTCCGCATGCAGACAAAAAAGGCGTCTGCAGAGATGTTGGCAGACGGGAACAAGAACAGGAAGTGGATGTGTCGGGAGCGGAGGGGAGGGGAGGGGGAGGAGAGGAGAGGGGAGAAGAGGAGAGAGGAGAGGGGAGAGGGGAGAGGGAGGGAAAGACGTCGCTGGCGCTGCATGAGCAGATAAGAGTTGAGGCAGCCATTAGCCGGACTAAATATTAGGCTGAATGACTATTAGGCGGGCAGATGGTAGACGTGATAGACGAGAGAGCGTGTAGGCTGCAGGAACCCATTGATTCTCGCCCGTATGAGGAGGGGGGGGAGGGGGGAAGTGGGAGTTTTGATAACGAACGTTATCCCTTGTTAAAACGTTTTCGTTTCTGTTTGGGATTGTGTAGGGAATACAGTAGTACATGTCTTTTCTTCTAATGGAAGGGGGTTAGGTAGGTAGTTTTATAGTGGGAGGATTGTAAACATGTACAAAATGACACATACACACACACACATACATACACACACTCACACACACACATACATACACACACACACACACACACACACACACACACACACACACACACACATACATACATACACACACTCACACACACAGACACACACACACACACACACACACACACACACTCTCGGTGGCGCGGTTGGTAGAGTCCCTGACTGTCACTACGGCGGTCCGGGTTCGTATCCTGCCCAGGGCTGAAATAATTTCAGTATCGCTGCGCTTCGAGTCGTTACTCCAACTCTCGTGGGCGGGGAGTTGGGTGTTTGTGTGCGTGTTAGGTCACAGCATTACCCATAGATCGGTCATACAAGCTCTGAGTTCTCTTCCGAGAGGGAAATAGCTGTCGATCACGAGTCCAGCACGTGATCCAAAGACCAAGGTGAATACACACACACACACACACACACACACACACACACACACACACACACACACACACACACACACACACACACACACACACACAGACTTTAGGGATATCCTGTATGCAACTGGTTGATGATAGATGTCAAAAGATCGCAATACCAATCCAGCCTCCTATTTGCCTTCTCTGTGACAGATTCAATACTTAGATACTTGAAAGTCAACACTGATGATTCCAATAATATCCTTTTCTTTTCCTTATTTTCAAATAATTTGTATACGTATTTACTGTTATTTCAATGTGCATAACTTCAAATGGAGATTTAATTTCAATTAACCATTTTTGAGACCATTGAATTAGTTTGTTGAAACCGCCTTCATTGCCCACTAGATTCAAGGGATCGCTTTCTATTCCGCATGGATTTGTACCGTCAATGAGTGTGGTGACAGCAGATTTAAGTCCATAGCCATTTCATTTATATATTCTAGGAATAGACGATACGTTTTGAACAACTGTTCTCTAAAGCAACCTTTGCATAACACATTCCATGAATACACAAGCACCGTTTGGGATATACGTATTTATGCCCTTATCTATGTACAGGCCGTACATACATATATATATGTATGTATATATGTATATGTATATGTGTGTATATATATATGTGTGTGTATATATATATAAATTATGGGGGTTGGGGTGCGTGCACGCACGTAGGTTTATTGTATGTATGTATGTGTACAGTACACACAAGGATGTGTGTATGGGTCCATATACAACATAAGCCAAGTTCATGTATGTATAAATGTATGTGTATGTATATATGTGCAAGATTGTGTATTTATATCTGTACAGTATGCACGTGTGTATGTACAGTGATGTTTATGAAATAGATAAAAGCCCCAATTAATACCAGTTCGAGAAAGTGGGCAGCGACAAGAAGTCCTTTGATGACGAAATAGGGGTCAAGGAGGGCTCGTTCATCTCAACTGTTTTAACAGCGAATCCATTGAGGCCTCATTGCCCGACCTTGTAATGTAATCGCATTTCACCCTTTATGCTGGCTTGCATAATGAGGAGCTTTGTTTGTAACAATGTGAGTCTGGTGTTAAATATGACAGTTATACGTGTATGTATGTATATATATATATATAAATATATATATATATATATATATATATATATATATTGCTAATAAGAACACGGGTACGTGTGTTCACTTATGCAAAGTAGGCCACTTGGAAAAAAGAAACTAACGAACCAGAGCGCTTTATACGAAAGCACTTTACTTCGTTAGTTTATTTTTCGGAAGTGGTCTACTTTGCATATATATATATATATATATATATATATATATATATATATATATATATATATATATATACATAATAATATATGTATATATATATATATAATTATGTATATATATATATATAATATATGTATATATATATATATATAATATATGTGTATGTATGTATATAATGTATATATAATATATATACATATATAATATCTATATAATGTATAATATATATATATATGATATATATAATATATATATATATATAATGTATATATATAATGTATCTATATAATGTATATATATATAATATATAATATAATATGTGTGTGTGTATGTATATATATTTATTCTCCCTTTATCTGTTTGTTTATATTTAATCATTCTTTTATTTATTCATGGTTGCAGAAGACTGTATTGGTATTGGCCAGGTTGCAAAGTAATCATTATTTACTTATGTATTTATTCAATTCTTGAACGGTAGAGAGCTACTCTTAACTGAATAAAATCGCTTGGCAACAGTAGCCAACTCTATATTATGAATGCAAATTTTTCAACATTGAACGTTGTGTTTCCCTATTAGTCTTCGGTAACTAGGGTTTCTATCTGTACATTGTCATCGTCCCAACCATTCTCATCCTTATAACGCGATCGCTGGGTATGCGCGCGTGTATATTTACCTAAGAGTAGTGTGTGTGCGCGTGTGTGTGTGTGTGCGTGTGTGTGCGTGTGCATTTTGGTTGTGTAAGATGAAACATTTTCTCCATACTTAATAAGGCTAGCCCTCAGATGGGATGGAAGAGGAGGAGGAGAGGTAGCTAGATAGGATACGGACTGTTAGGGTCACTGGGCAGGGGAACTCCGTGAGGGTGGTGGGGGGGGAAGGATTTTTTTTTTTTTTTTTTTTTGGGGGGGGGAGTGGCATCAGTGCGGATGGAAGGGTGGTGGTGGGGGGAAAGATTTTTTTTTTTTTTTTTTTTTTTTTTTTGGGGGGGGGGTGTTGAAGTATCACTTCCACGGGCTTTGTTTGAGCCCGTGATATGGGGGTGTGGGGTGGGGGAGGAAACTGTCAGGGTGACCGAAAACTAAAGAAAGGTATCACGGTTACGTGCTATAATATTAATTAGCTGTGTTTTTAATTTAGTAATTATTTAGTATATTATTTGTTTTATGTTTAGTAGATTTTCCAGCAATAACCATCGATTCTTTCCTTGGGGAGAGTGTAGCACCAAGAAGGGAATCAGAACGTAAGGATAGGGAAAGATTGAAGTGATCAGTATTCATTTTTGTATGGAGGTTAATCTCTAGTCATAAAAGAGTGATGCGTGACTCTGGTCCGTAGGGGTGTCACTGAAGCTAAATAATTAACTGCACAAGATTTATGCGGGAAATACCCCAAACGGTGTTCTATTTGGGAAATTGAAAACCGAGGTTCCTGCCTTATTATGGATGGATATGTGTGTGTGTGTGTGTGGTGTGTGTGTGTGTGTGTGTGTTTTCATGTATATAGTGATCGAACCCTCGACAGTTTGGTTAGGCAAAGGCGAGGAAGATCAGCCAAGATGTTGGAAGAGGGAGAAGAGGGTAGAGGAAGCTTCCGGATGGGACGGGACGGGAAGGGCTGCTGGATAAGGAGGAAGGAAAGGGTGGCATTATAAATGTGAGACCAGTCAGTTTTCATGACCTTTTTCTTCTTTCTTGCTTACTTCATCTTAAGACTAGTGGTAGTTTTATATATGTATATATAGATACACACACACACACACACACACACACACACACACACATATATATATATATATATATATATATATATAGTGTGTATACACGCACATGGATATACCGGTATATGTGTGCGTGTACGTAAGTTATATATATATATATATATATATATATATATATATATATATATATATAATAATAATAAAGATACATATATATTTATATATATATATATATATATATATGCGCGCGCGCGCGCGCGCGTGTGTGTGTGTGTGTGTGTCCCGAAAGTGTTCAAGGATTGTGGAAGAGGAGAGGTACTGGGATTTGTAGAGTGGGTGGGATTGGGTGGATCGGAGGGAGTTGCTGGGCTATAGGAGACAACGGGAGGTAGGGCATGCATTGGGTGGGTTGGGAAGGAGAAGGCTGGAGGGTGGGGGTGGTGGTAAGGTTGGCCTGGGTCACGAGGTCAAACCCGAGTTTTGCATAAATGGAAAGAAGAAAATTCTTCTTCGGCTTCGCGTCCGGTTGAGGTGGAAACCTGGCGGCGCCGGTTGTGGAACTTTTCGTCGTTCCAGGGAGTAAGGGAGGAAAGGAAAGAGTGTCCCGTAGCTGAATAAAATCGCCCGACGGCAGACTTTATCTAAGTACCAAGGGCTCGTTCCCCCTTATTTAGGAGATAGTCAATTCGGAGACACACATCCACTTCCACCCATTCCACTTCAATCCACCACCCTTTCCTCCCTCTCCTGTTAGCTTCTCGTGGATGACGGGTCATCCCTGTATCCCGCCCCACTGCCCGGGTGAGTTGAGAATGGTTGCGTATGGATGATATTTTGACGCAACCCGAAGGGACTTCTCCCCGTCTTCTCTGTTGTCCTCGTGACGGTTTTTTTTTTTGTTTTTTTTTTTTTTTTTTTTTTTTTTTTTTTTCCTCCGTGTTAGTGAAGCCGACCTGCTATGGATGTGAATGTAGACATAATAGTCCAGAATAACACCAGAATGGCTTATTGAGATCGGGTTAATAAACTTGTTTTGCAGCACCGGTTTGGGGGCTCCCCTCGACTGAATAAAATCACCTGGCGGCAGCAGTAAGGTTAAACCTACAAGTCTTCCATGACAATGAAAGGATATATTTAGACAAGTTACTGAGTCCGACTCCAAGTTAACATGATATATCTAATACACTAATGTTATTGTTGTACTAATGAGTTTGCAAGGCAAATGAACATAAAAACAAAGAAAAGGAGAACAAAAAGGAAATTATAAAATTAACATAAAAGTAAACAAAGAAGAGGAGGAAAATGGAGGAGTAGGGACGGGGTATAAGGTCAAGATGGAGGAGGAAGAGGAGGTGGAGGAGGAGTAGGGACGAAGTAGGAGGTCTGTGATGGAGGAGGAAGAGGTGAAAAGCTGGACGAAGAGGACGAGGAAGAATGCGAAGAGGAAAGGAAGAGGAAGAAGGCGAAGAGGAAGGAGGAGGAAGAGGAGGCGAAATCTCGGAGTGAGTAAGATCGAGTTGGCGGTTTTGAGATTAAGGACACGGCGACTCGAGGCCGAGGCCAAAGGTCGAGGTGGAGGGCGAGGATGGACAGCTGAACGGTGGGAGGGCGAGTGGCAAAGGTGGAAGAAGAGAGCGGGCCGGAGAGGAGGAGGAGGAGGAGGTGGTGAAGGAGGAGGAGTTTGTGAGGAGTGGAGTTCAAATGAGGGGGAGGAGGACGAGGTTGGAAGGAGGAGGAATGGAAGGACAAAATAGCGGTGGAGGAAGAGGAGGAGTTCAAGTGAGGAGGAGGAGGAGGTGGTGGTGGTGAAGGAGGAGGAGTTTGTGGGGAGAGGAGCTCAAATGAGGAGGAGGAGGACGAGGTTGGAAGGAGGAGGAATGAAAGGACAAAATAGCGGTGGAGGAAGAGGAGGAGTTCAAGTGAGGAGGAGGAGGAGGTGGTGGTGGTGATGGAGGAGGAGTTTGTGAAGAGAGGAGTTCAAATGAGGGGGAGGAGGACGAGATGGGAAGGAGGAGGAATGGAAGGACAAAATAGAGGTGGAGGAAGAGGAGTTCAAGTGAGGAGGAGGAGGAGGTGGTGGTGGTGAAGGAGGAGGAGTTTGTGAGGAGAGGAGTTCAAATGAGGAGGAGGAATGGAAGGACAAAATAGCGGTGGAGGAAGAGGAGGAATTCAAGTGAGGAGGAGGAGGTGGAAAGGAGGAGGAATGGAAGGACAGAATGGTGGAGGAGGAAGGAGAGGAGGAAGACGATGACCATGACGACATGTTGTGTTCCAGTCAGTTGTTGCAGTTACCAAGAAGATACTACTAAAGTAATAGTATCTTCTTTGGTTTGATAATGTATGTATATTTTCTTCATCTTGCTTGGGGTTGTTGATGATGATGTCGCTGTTATTGATCCTGTTGTCTTTGTTATTGTCATTGCTGTTGTTAACAAGATAGATTATAGTTTCTACCGTGATCAAATCCAAGAGAAAATGCAGTCTATTCAGAGTTGTGTCACAAACCGTAACAGATACTATTGTATACTTTGTCGTACAGTTGACGGTGATTTGCATAATTGGAATAGCATCCTTGCGACGCCTTCAATAAAGGTTAAATTTGCACGAAACCATTAGGGCGTGGCACGACTTGGCCCATTACCCCCGTCTTCCTCCGTGTGCCCCCCACCCCCCACCCCGCCCCCCCATAATTTAATAAACTCGCTTTGCGCAGACAATGTACAAGTCCAGTTAAGTACTCGTAGGATTAAAGCCTCGTTAAACACGGGGCTAGTCTAGTAGCCGCTAGTCAAGTGTTGTGAATCTGGAAAAAGCTGGGACACTACTTCGCTTCCAGTATCGTAGACTTCCTTGAGTCTACAATTCAACAGTGTTTCTAATACTCGTATTCTAGGTCTAACTTCTCTTAGTTCGTCATCCGGAAGCGAAGGTAATTTGACATTTAAAAGATTAAAAAAATAGACGATTCTAACCGAAGTCGTCTCTACTCAAACGAACTCGCTAAGTCGCGTAGGTGTGACAGAAGGAGCTTTAGTCTGCAAGTAAACACTAGGATAGTTTAGAGGCAAGTTGACTAACTTTCCGTTGGCATTGGGCAAGTAGAAGGGGTACTTTACAAGTTGCTCATAGCACAAATGGCTGCTAAATTAACCCCGCGTCAACGAGGTTTGAGGATGACGAGTTTGATCAAAATTGAACCAGATCGTCTTGCGGTATTCAGATGAAGATCCTTAAGAGTGACTAGTCGAATTGGGCACCTTCCCAATCTTGTGATATTTTCACATTAATACTGACAGTCTCCAGGCTATTCTGTTCAGCTCCATAGCATCCTTTAGTAGCGAAAAGGGCCAGAGAGCGAATCTTGGGACCTAACGTTATCGCGTACATATGCGCGTGGGTCGCCGTCCCATGTTTATGTTGACAACAAGCCTGAGCACAAAGAGAATTGTTGTCAAATTACTTCGGCTTTGTGAAAGCCGTAGAAGAGACCCCTCGGGGAAGATTTATGCGCGCCTTCGAGTCGAATATAATTTTCGTATTTGGACTTTGCTTGTGACGATTTTCTTTCGGAAAGTGAAGAGATGGTGAGGATATAAGGTCGCGTGGTATGGCTGAACTTTCGTGTCCGTATTTGAATCATTTCTTCGATTTTTGTCGTCGAATGTAAACGGATGGAAATGAAATGATGGCGGAGTTGAACTTTATGAATATATTTGAACCCTTTCGCTGTGATGACGGGGTAGGAGCGTCCTTCGACTGAATAGAATTACCTGGAGGGAGATGAAACGAATATGCAAATCTAATTGGGACTGAGAAGACGTAGACCTTACGCGGTAGCCCGTCTTCGGTAGTGACCTTTTTCGATTATTATGTTCAGACGACAGGATGCAGGGATGACCTGTCATCCAGGAGGTGCCAAGATAAGAGGGAGGGAGGAGGGCGGAGGGGAGTGGAATATATAGGAAATGGAATGGGTGGGAGTGGATTCTATGCCTTTTCTTTTTGGCTACCCCCCCCCAAGTAGGGGGGAAAAGCCTTTGGTGTATGTATGTTCAGACGAAGGAATGTCATATCCTAGCGAAAGGGAATGTTATTGTTCATATTTTTTTATAATATATAATGACGCCAAACGAATTTTGTACCGCAGTGTAGAAGTCACTGGATTGAAAGTGTTCATAAAGTGGATGGTACCTGTGCTTATTTGTACGTGAATGTGTTTGTTCGCTGTTTGTGTATTTACCTACCTAGGTGTATCTTACGGGAAGGGGAGCTACGCTCGTGGTGCCCCGCCTTTGTATCTCGCAATGTCTAGTTTGCGCTTAAATTCGTGTATGGTTTTTGCATACACTAATGTTTCGTCCAGTTTGTTCCAAGTGTCCACTCTGTGTGGATTTTTTTTTTTTTTTCAGATCTCTTCGATAACTCTCCTTTTGGATTTTTTTTCCGTGTCCTCTTGTGTTTCTCTTGTCCCAATTCAGTAAGTCCTCGCTATCAAGTATTTCCGTGCCTTTCGAGATTCTGTATATGGTCAGTAGGTCGCCTCTCTCTCTTCTTTGTTCCAAAGTCGGTAACTTCAATTTAGCCAGTCTCTCCTCAAATGACAAGTTTGAAAGTGCTGGGATTCTTTAAATTTTCTTTATATTCTTTTTGGTACTGGGTGACCATAATGTCGCAACATACTCCAGTCTAGGCTTTACTAGTGTGACTAATATTTTTTTTTAATAATTTCTTCGTCTAAATAGGCAAACGCCACTTTTATTTATCTTAGCAAGTTATAGGATTCTCCGACAATTTTGTTTGTTTATCATAGGACAAGTCGTTTGATATAATTACTCCCAGGTCTTTTTCGGATCCCACTTTCTTCACTTCCTTAGTTCCAATTGTATATTGTCCAAATATTCTTGTTTTTTTCGGACTCCATTGTGCTACATTTCTTAATGTTGAAGTCCACTTCCCATTTCTGACTCCATTTCCAAACCTTATTCGGATCTCTCTGTAGTGATTCGCAGTCCGTTTTGGTTTTCACTTTCCTCAACAATTTAGCATCGTCAGCAAAGAAGCTCGTGTAACATTTCACATCTTCATCCATGTCATTCACATAAATAGCGAACATTGTTGTGTGTGTGTGTGTGTGTGTGTGTGTGTGTGTGTGTGTGTGTGTGTGTGTGTGTGTGTGTGTGTGTGACGCTCCTCCTTGCCCCGCCTCCTCCCCTTTTTTCCCTCCTCCTTTTTTCTTTTTCCCTATTTCTTCCTCTCCTTCCCCTCTCCTCCTTCCTTCTTCTCTTCCTCCTTCCCTCCTCCTCTCCCCTTTCCCTTCTCCCCCTCCTCCCTTCTCCCCTCTCCCCTCTCCCCCTTTCCCTCTCCCTTCCCCTCCTCTCCCTTATCCTTCTCCCCCTCTCTCCCCTTCCCTTCTCCCCCTCCTTCCCTCCCCCTCCTTCCCTTCCCCTCTCCCCTTTCCCCTCTCTTCCCCTCGCCTCTCTTCCCCTCATCTCTCTTCCCCTCACCTCTCTTCCCCTCACCTCTCTTCCCCTCACCTCTCTTCCCCTCACCTCTCTTCCCCTCACCTCTCTTCCCCTCACCTCTCCCCTTCCCCTCACCTCTCCCCTTCCCCTCACCCCTCCATTCTACTCCTTCCCCTTCTCTCTCTTCCCTTCCCCCTCTTCCCTTTCCCCTCATCCCTTACCTCTCTTCCCTTCCCCCTCTTCCCTTTCCCCTCATCCCTTACCTCTCTTCCCTTCCCCCTCTTCCCTTTCCCCTCATCCCTTACCTCTCTTCCCTTCCCCCTCTTCCCTTTCCCCTCATCCCTTACCTCTCTTCCCTTCCCCTTTTACCTCTCCCTCTGTCGTGGTCCCTTCTCTCTACGTGGTAGCTTGCCCAGAGGGAAGTCACGAACATGTGTGTATAAAATGGTCTTTTTAGCTTATATCAAGAACGGAGGTGTTGAACGAGACACTCTCTCCTTTTATATAATTTTTATTTAAGTTTTTGCTTTGATTTTGTACTTTATAAATGAGTCGTGTCGTAAACAGAATGTGGGAGGGTGGACTTAGATTTTCAGATACTGACCTTATGTATGGATATCCCCGGGATGCAGTCTTAACCCAGACTGATAGGCACAACTTGCCCACTAGACTCAGACTGACTTAGACAACTCTAAACTCAGACTTAGACTGACTTCTCTTTGCTTGTTAGCTGAAGACGAAACCTCTGAATAGGGTAAAGCTCCTCCTCTAGGGTGGACCTAGTCGTCCTCAGCATGTATGATTGGTTAAGTTCATTTCTGTATATAATATGTTGACCAATGACATAAGGACCTAAAAGTCCAAGGACACGCCCCCTTGGGACACCTGGTCCTGACCGAATAGAGCTTTATTCATTTAAGGGTCAGCAGGGTCATGCTATACATTTGTTTCCAGGTAAGAAAAGCCTTACCCCAACAAGATTTAATAATGTTATCAGTTTCGCTCCTCTTGAGTAGGGACCCACGCACGCGATGGTAGCGCACGACGGTAGCGCGCGATGCTAGCATCTTCTATTATCATTGCCAGTACAACGTGGTGATGTTTCGCCATCAACCGAATCACCACACCTCTCTTTCCCCCTCCTTTTCCCCTCCCTTTCCCCCTCCTCTCCCCCTTCTCCCAGCCTCCTCCCCCTCCCCCCTACCCTTCCTCCTCTCTCCCCTTCCCCTCCCTCCCCTTCCCCTCCCTCCCCTTCCCCTCCCTCTCCTTCCACCTTCCTCCCCTTCCATCTCCCTTCCCTCTCTCCGAATGGCCCCTGAGTGTTCACCTCAGAATGCTTCTCCATGCTTGGATAGCGGCATTGAATAATAGAGAAAGTTCAGACATGCGTGGACAGCCTTCCACCCAGAAAAAAGTAAATAAACATTGAATTATGAACAGATAAATCTAAAAACGAAGACACGGGCTGCATAAATGTGTCAGATTTTTATCCTTTGTTGCCCACTTTATGGTTCAATATCCACAAGATGTCTTGTTTCATCAATATTGAGAGAATTATGGGATGTATTTTCCAAACCACTTTAAGAGTACGAGATTTCCTTGTTGACCAATTGGACGGCATATGGAATCATAAGAACCTAAGAATGAAGGAGACTGCAAGAGACAATAAGGCCTATACTAGGCAGTTCCATGTCCATTACCTCCCGCCATCATATCCATAAAATTGTCTAACCTTTTCTTAAAACAACCGATCGTTTCAGCGCTCACTACTTGGTTAACGATTCAATTCCATTCGTTGGACACTCTATTGGTAAGCCAGTTCTTGCTTTTTTCCTTCTTAAATCTAAAGTTCTCCAATTTGTATCCATTACTGCGAGTCCTGCCCAGTTGTCTGAGAAAGAATGAGCTCAGTCGAACTTGAGGCAATATTTACTTCTTTTCAATATTTTGTCAGTAATGAATAGTGCTTCTGTCCTTGAGGACATTCACACCGAAGATATGTTGCCATAGAAGGGGTAATTTTTTTATTTAAAGGGGCAAAGCGGAGGGATTATATATAAATATATATATATATATATATATATATATATATATATATATATATATATTTTTTTTTATTTTTTTTTTTTTAGATGATGAGCCTCAAATGTGAAAAGTATGCTGCATTCTTTCTGGTCCTTAGGGATGATACGAAAGTATCTAAACTGTTGACTGCATAAAATATGCAATCAGTACCCCATACAGAGAAACTGGCAGGATAACGCCCTTAACAGAAAAGATCATAAAACTGATGACCTATGAACAGTTGGGCGTGTGTTCGACTCCTGGGTGCGTGGAGAACCTCAATGCAATCGGTAGGGGGTCTACAGGAGGTCTGTAGGGTCAGACGACAGCAGTGGACGAGGTTGTAGTGTCGAGGACAGACTCGGAGACTCTTGAAGCTGTGACGTCGAGGACGAGGTCGGACTGAGAGTACAAGAACTCCCCTGTTCAAGTCTCACAGCTATAAGGTCTCAAGGTCGTGAGGGGAGACGACCCGTTATGGACACAGTGTTAAGAACTTCATCTATCTTCAGGCCCTTAGCCACGGGGAGGTTATCGTCTGTAGATGTTGTTCTGGATAATGTACAAAAAAATTGAGTCACGATCTAGTCTTGATGGTCCGGATCCAGTCTCGATCCGGTCTGGATTCGATTTGGATCCTGTTTGGATTCGGTCTTGATGGTCTGGATCCGGTCTCGATCCGGTCAGGACATGGTCTTGATGGTCTGGATCCGGTCTCGCTCCGGTCAGGAACCGGTCTTGATGGTCTGGATCCGGTCTCGCTCCGGTCAGGAACCGGTCTTGATGGTCTGGATCCGGTCTCGCTCCGGTCAGGAACCGGTCTTGATGGTCTGGATCCGGTCTCGCTCCGGTCAGGAACCGGTCTTGATTGTCTGGATCCGGTTTCCTTCTGGTCTAGAACCGGTCTTGATGGTTTTGATCTGGTCTCGATCCGGTCTCCTGATCTGGAACCGGTCTTGATGGTTTGGATCCGGTCTCGTTATGGTCTCGACCCGGTCTTTATCCGGTTTAGATCCAGTTTGGATCCGGTCTTGTTGGTCTCGATCCGGCCTCGCTTCGTATAACTCGTCTCTGCCGCCTCGCAACGCAGCTAGAGTCGACGTTGATAAGAACAAAATGATCGACTGCGTGGCAAGATTGTTCATATATTCTTTTATTTAGTTTTATTTCATTGTACTTAATTTTATCCATTTGTTAGTCATTTATTTATTTCTTAGTTTTACTTTTTTATTGTTTCTTGGTTTATGTATTTATCTCTTCAACGTTAAGGTGGATAGAGTAAAGGATGCTGGTTACTGTGTACACACACACACACACACACACACACACACACACACACACACACACACACACACACACAGAAAGAGAGAGGGAGGGAGGGATGGGGGGTGCTTACCTCAAGGTGTAGGGTTGCATACAACACACCATTTTGCACACCATAGTAAATACTAATATCCTCTACACAAACTATGTGGAGTAGTAGGTTTGGAGTCCTCATATAACATTGAATTACCCGTCTTTATCATTCCCTGAACATTTTTCTTCTCGTTAATGCTTCCGTTTAACCAAGATGACTACGCTATCTGTTAATAGATTTTTATCGTGATCTATTCCTGTTTAGTTTAAATGAATAGATTGTAACTGTCATCATCCACGGACCTCGCCTCTGAGGAGCCACAGGCGACATGACGTCACAGGGCTAACCGTCCTTCGACTGCATGGACGCACCGTAACCATGGCAACATTCTCTTGCATGCACCAACTCACTGTCTTCGTCCCAGTCTATATATTTCTCTCTTTCCTTCTCTCTTTCTCTTTATCCGCCGACGGGATACTAATACTTAGTATTGCCTATGGTTAACTAATAAAGAGAGGTGGCCCATCCCCACTCTCCTCCTCTCCCACTCTCCCACTCCCTTTCCCTTTTCAAGGAATTTGTACACTCGTAGGAAAAATTCTTCCAACATCCTTAGAATTTGATTTAGTAAACATAGTTTTTTACCGAAATGTTTTTTATAATGTTTACATGAAGTGAAATGTGTTATCTTGTACAAAAATATGGGGAAGACCCGGGAACAAATGTTATATAATACTGCATAGTGAAATTTGGTGGGGCAGGAGCTTTTGACCACAACTTTACCTCAGCTGAATAAAATCACCCAACGACGGCTAGAATACATTGTGTGTGTGTGCGTTGTTTCTTTGTTGCAGAGTTTCAAGTTTCAGTACTGATGTCTTCCTCAAATTGGTCGGAACTCGCTAATTGAATAATTGATTAATTGTTTAATTAAGTGTTGATTTGTTGCCTCGAGTTCCTTTGACCGGAAAATGTCCAGAAACGTTGGAATGCTGTGGATGTTGTTACACCTAAAGAGGTTATCACATTGGGCTAATTTACCTCCAACCTTCGATGTTTATCACACTGGGCTAATTTAACTCCAACCCTCGATTCATCGGGGTTACCGCCTACCTCAAAAAAAAAAAAAAAAAAAAAAAAAAAAAACCGCCGTCAAATCACTAGGACAAATTATTTTGTTTTCTCAATTTACATAGAATGCCATTTGATATTTTCCTTCAAGAATATAATCAGATTCCTTCCTAGCTGCAGGCTGGAATTTGTTCCAAAAATCGGAGGAAAAATAGCACAGTGTGATGACCCTTTATAAGAGGAAAATGCGTTGATCAGTTTTGGAGAAAGGCAGAGACCTCTTTCGTCACTGAATAAGATAATTTATCGTTAACCTGAACACACGTACATGTGAATATTACAGAAAGAGTTGATTAAGCTAGACAATCCTATTACTACACAGGGAAATCCGTGCCTGAATAAAATCACCCGATGGTAGCAAGATGGCGCCCCTCTCTTCAGCTCGAGGTCTGAATGAGAACACTTGGCGTTAGCCAGAATGAAATTTTAAAGTAAATCACCTTCGTGAAAGTGTTCGAGTGGGACTTAGCCTGGAGAGAGAGAGAGAGAGAGAGAGAAAGAGAAAGAGAAAGAGAAAGAGAGAGAAAGGTGGCAGCGGATGACCCAGTACTTCGTCATCATCACATTCGTAAGCGTTGTCATCCATCACCACTCATCATTGTCAGCGTCATCATAAAACTTTATTATCACTGTCCTCCTCCTCCTCCTCCTCCTCCTCTTCCTCCTCCTCTTCTTCCTCTTCTTCTTTATCTTCCTCTTCTTCCCCACCCTCCTCTTCCTCCTCCTCCTCCTTCCTTCTTCCCCTCCCTCCTCCTCCTCCTCCTCCTCCTCCTACTCCTCCTTCTTCCTCTTCCCTCCTCCTTCTTCCTCTTCCCTCCTCCTCGTCTTTATCTTCCTCTTCCCTCCTCCTCGTCTTTATCTTCCTCTTCTTCCTTCTACCGTTCCTCCTCGTTCTCCTCCCCCTTCTCATCCGAGTACTCCTCCTCCCTCCTCTTTCATCTTCCCTCCTTCCTTCTCCTCTTTATCTTCCTCCTCCTCCTCTTTATCTTCCTCTTCTTCCTGCCCCTCCTCCCCTTCCTCCCCTTCTCATCCGCCTACTCCTCCTCCTCCCCTTCTCATCCACCAACTCCTTCCTCCTACCTCCTCCTTCCTCCTCCTCCTCCTCTTCCCCTTCTCCTTCTCATCCGCATACTCCTTCCTCCTCCCTCCCTCCTTCCTCTTCCCTCCTCCTCCACCTCTTTCCTCTTCCCTCCTCCTGCACCTCCTCCTCCTCATTCTTCTCCTCTTCTTCTTCCTCCCCTTCTTCCTCCTCCACCTCCTACTCCTTCCTCCTCCTCCTCTTCTTCCTCCTCTCCCATCTCATCCACCTACTTCCTCCTCCTTCCTCCTCCTCCCTCCTCCTCCTCCCTCCTCCTCCTCTTCCTCCTCCTCCCTCCTCCTCCTCTTCCTCCTCCTCCCTCCTCCTCCTCTTCTTCCTCCTCTCCCATCTCATCCACCTACTTCCTCCTCCTCCTCCCTCCTCCTTCCTCCTCCTTCCTCCTCCTCCTTCCTACCTCCTTCTCCTCCTCCTCCTCCTCTTCTTCCTCCTCTCCCTTCTCATCCACCTTCTCCTTCCTCTTCCTCCTCCTTCTTCCTCCTCTTCCTCATCCTCTTCCTTTTCCTCCTCTTCTTCCTTTTCCTTCTCCTCCCACTCCTCCTCCTCTTCTTTATTTTCCTCATCCTCCTTCTTCATCTACTCCTCATCTTCCTCCTCCTCCTCCTCCTGTTCCTTCTCTTCTTCCTCCTCCTCCTCCTCATTATAGTCATCAATGTCACCCGTGTCATCTCATTGACGTCATTCACTGACATCATCACTGTCGTCGTTATCATCATTGTTGTCATCAGCTTCGACATTGCCGTCTTCTTGGCCGTTGCCGACATCGGTCGTCGCATTCGTCGTCGTCGTCGTCGTCGTCTTCGTCGTCGTCTTCGTCTTGATTAGGGTTGCCACATGTCCGTTTCGTTTTTGTTTCTGTCCTTCGTTCTTTCTCACACTCGTTGTCTTTTCTTCTCATTCTACCTACGCACATACTCTTATTTATTTATTTATGTACATTTTGTCGTGTCTTCATACAGACCATCTTCACCATATCCCTTCCATATCGTATCCTATTCCACAACACATACTCATCTCCCTCCTTCTCTCCTTACCTCCTTACCTCCTTCCCTCCTTTCCTTCCCTCCTTATCCACTCTCGTACCTTCAATCTACTTTCATACTTCCATTTCACAATTTTCTCTCTCTTCCGCATTCCACTCTTAATTTTTATCCACTCTCTTCCTCCTCCACTCCTCCACTCCCTTCACAGTTTCCACTCCGCCCATTTTCCATCCATTCTTCCTCTCCCCTCCTCCTCTCCCATCTCTCTCTCCCTCTCCCCCCATCCTCTCCAACCTCATCCAGTCCACTCCCTTCTCTTTATTTCTCCCATCTCCCTCTTTCCATCCCTTTCCATTTTCTCCCTATCCCCTTGTTCTCCCTCTACTTATCTTTCTCCCTTCTTCTCCTCCCTCTCTTCCTCCCCCTCCTCTCCTCTCTCCTCTCGTCTCCTCTCTCTCCTCTCCTCCCTCGCCCCATATTTCGCCCACCCTCTGTTCTCCCTCCTCTCTCTCTCTCCCATCCCCTCTCTTCCCTCCTTTCCCACGCCCTCTTTTCTTCACCCTCTCTTCCTCTTCCCCTCCCCCTCCCCTCTACCCCTTCCCACTACCCCTTCCCCTTCCCCTCCTCCCCTTCCCCACCCCCTCCTCCCCTTCCCCACCCCCTCCTCCTCCCCTCCACCCCTCCTCTTCCCCTTCCCTATCCCCTTCCCCTCCTCCCTTTTCCCACCCCCTCCTCCTCCCCCTCCCCACCCCTCCCCTTCCCAACCCCTCCCCTCCTACTCTTCCCCTCCCGATCTTCCCCTCCCCCCTCTACCCTCCTCCTCCCCCTCTGCTCCTCCCCACCCCCTCCCCATCCTCCCCTTCCCCACCCCCTTCCCTCCTACTCTTCCCTTCCCCTTCCCCCTCTACTCCCCCTCCCCCTTCTACCCCTCCTCCCCCTCTTCCCCTTCTTCCCCACTACCTCTTCCCCTTCCCCACCCCCTCCTCCCCTCCTACTCTTCCCCTCCCCCTCTACTCTTCCCCCCCCCTCTACTCCCCCTCCCCCTCTACTCCCCCTCCTTTTCTCTTCCCTTTCCCCACTCCTCCTCCTCCTCCTCTTCCCCACCCCTCCTCCTCCTCCCTCCTCCTCCTCTTCCCCACCCCTCCCCCTCCTCCCCTTCCCCACCCCTCCCCCTCCTCCCCTTCGTGTCCCCTTTCCTCCACCCCTTCGTGTCCCCTTTCCTCCACCTCCTCCTCTTCCTCTTCCCCTGTTCCTCCCCCTCCCCCTCTTCCCCGCTCCCTCCAGTGTGAGTTGCTTCTGCCATCACGTCCTTCCCCGAGGCAGCGCGCCGACGCTTCGGACTAGACTACCAAGCGCGCTGCATGTGACAAAACACCTGTGGACATCTGTTAACCTCTGTGTACATCAATGTGCACCAATGAACACCTGTGTACACTTAAGCACCTGTACATGCGAGAACATGTCGGTATAGGTGTACATGAGCGTGGTAAAACAGGTAATGCAGTCGGGTAACCGGATATTTGTACATCGATAGTTCTGTTTGTTGAGAATCTTTCTTTAATTCGGAAGTCTCCGATATTCGGAACGACAAGGTCCCGAATTTTGAAAAGTTACGGATACCAGAAGCATGTTGTACCATTCCGGGTACAAATTCGAAAATAATTTTTGTTTCGAATATTGGTGCCGCGCGGTAGCTCACTGGATACAGTGTCGAACTCATGAGCAGGTGGTTGAGAGATCGATTCCCGTGGGCTTCGTCGCGATGGTTCCCGAGAGCCCTGGTCAGGCGGGGAGACGACACGACATCGGAAAAAAAAAAAAAAAAAAAAAAAAAAAAAACCGACCAGCTTCGAAGCCGATATTAACAGAGCTTTGCCATACCAGGGGGTTTCTCACTTCCCACTGCGTGGGAGTGGGACGGTGATTTTTTATTGGAGAGTTCCTCACACTGGTAGTCCTTCTCCAAGGGTTTCTCAGAACCACCGGTCGCGCTCTCTTGAACAGGGGTTCTCAACCCTTTGATCCATGTACCCCATACTTATGAGTTTTATGAGTTGCTGTTCGTTATCCTCCTGGAGATCATTTCAACACTGGATAGAATCAATAGGCATTCACCAAATACCACTAATTTTTAGAATGTGACCCCGATTGTAAAACTGCGCTTCTAGAGGCGTCCATAGGCCCCAGGTTGAGAACCACTGCTCTAGATATGGAGCAAAAGGTCTCCTGTCGGCATGCTCTGCCTTTGTAATCCTTTGTAATCTAGAAGAAGAACTATGAGGATCTCGCTGACGTTAACCATCTTGGGACAAGTGATCGTTGGTCTTTTGTAAGACTTACTACTCCGTTACCAGTGGCATCAGGAAGGTCCTCATGAACCGTAGCCATCCTTCTTCAGGGGTTTTGCCGGGGTCGAGAGCATCTAGTGCAGTGGTTCCCAAAGTGGGGCGTACGACCCACAAAGGGAGAATTTGATTCACTAGGGGGGCAATTTGATTTTTAGGTGTTTTGGTAATCAAAGTCCATGTTCTTGTGATCTATTAGCCGTAACATTCCAATAGATAAAAATGTAGCAATCACACATTTATTTCATTCGTCATTCTGCCTTTGATGGTCACACTAGATTCTAGTGTGACCCACAAAGGCGGCCACTCAGGTCCTACGGCGTCGCTCCCAGGTCGTCCTCCGTCGGCGTCAAGTTGGAGGTCCTCCGGACAAATTATCTGAAGGAGGAGAACACCTGGGAGACGTCGCCGACGAAGGGGTTTATGGAGAAACTGGTATGGGGTTCTGGAGTTCCGACTGTGGGCGTCTTATCGTGAAATCACACTGGAGACCGACCGACCGCCCGACCGACTCTCTTTGGGGATTATAGAATTGTTTCGTGTTTATGAAAACGCGCGCGCACGCACACACACACAGTGGTGTTAGTCAGAAATGGGTTTGTTTATGTTACGGGGGTTTAGTGTGTTCGTGTATGTATAAACGCGGGTTTAGTGTGTTTATGTATGTATGTATTCATACTTTCATTTGCGTGTGCATATGTGCATATTTGCGTATATACATGTGTGTGATTTTATCTAGAAAATAAAGTGCACGGTATGTATACCTGTGTGTGTATGTATGTATGTATGTGCACATACACTTTGCATGAATATGATTGAACATTGTCTTGGATCATGTGGTGGACTCGTGATGGATATCTTTTACCGAACAAGAACACAGAGGAGTTCGTATTGTCCGATCCATGGGTAATGATATAACTTTACACACTCGCCACACACCTATCCCCTTGCACATGGGGGTTAGTAATATTTTGTGTTTCGATCCTTAGTGGCCACGAATGGGGCTTGATCTCGGGTCTGTATAGTGACTGCATCCATGTATGTATGTATATATGCATGCATGTATGTATGTGCAGTATAAACGCCCCTTACATAACAATGTCTTACTCTGTGTTTCTGTCGTCCATGAAGTTTGGTGGTATAGTGACGGATACCGAATCAATAAAAAAGCTGATATAGACATCAACTGAATGAAATTGTCTATTGATACCCAAAAATAAAACATAAAGCATATACATGCCAAAGGTTTTAAAGGCTTTCCTCTTGTGGTAGTGGCGTGGTGAGTTGGAAGCCTTCTGGTTCAGCGGCGTGTCCTGATTGGCAAGAGGGTGTTGACGTCATGTCGCTGATACCGAGGTGGCCAGCCAATCATGAGGTTTTATTGCATATCGTCGTCTTTGGAGAAGAAAAGAATAGACATTTGGTGTCCAAACCAGGTACATTTTTTTTTCTTCAAATGCATTTCCTCCATTAAATTTTACAAGGAGAGCTTACTTTCAGTTGGTGTTATGAAAATTGACCCACGCTGATATAACGCAGAACAATCTAAATTTTCTTACCAGACAGATCTATAGAAGGGTCTGAGGGCCGTTGCCAGATACTTTGGGGCTGCGGGTTTCTAGTCAGTGAAACTCAAGACAACTGTTGTTAGTATTATAATTCTTCTTCTTATTGTTGTTATTATAATTTTATTATTATTGTTGTTGTTATCATCTTCATGAACTCACCTCAATGCTGTCGTGTACCCTATTCTTTAACATTTAACTTCTTGGGGTTTCCTTTGGCTGAATGGAATGGCCTGGCAGCATCCAGAACGAGCGCCTAAGTTGTCATCAGCAGTGGAAAGATGAATCGAGTCTTGAAGCTTTCGCTGTGCCCAAGAGGAGTTCGATGATTCGTAACAGGAGAGAGAGAGAGAGAGAGAGAGAGAGAGAGAGAGAGAGAGAGAGAGAGAGAGAGAGACTTCCCCTTTGTTCTTTTCCATCCTACTTCCTTCTCCTCTTTTACTTCCTCCCCCTTTCTCCCCTCCCCCTCCAACTCCTCCCACCTCTCCCCTCTCCCCCGTCTCCTTCCCCCTCTCATCTTCTCCACTTCCCCACCCTGTCAGCTCTCTTACCTTCTTCCTCCTCCACCTTCTTCCACTCCCCGACTACCACTTCCCCCTCCCACTTTTTACTTCTTCCACCTTCTCACAATCTCCCCCTTCCACCGTCTCTCACCCCACCTCCACCATCCGAAATTCTCCCCCCCCACATCCCACCTTCTTCACCTGTCTCCTCCCCACCCCCGCTTTCTACCCCTCTCACCTTTTCCCCCTTCAACCATCTCTCTCCTTTCCATCTTCTCCCTCCCTTACTACCTACCTTCTTCCATTTCCTCTCCTCTCTCCCTTTCACCTCCTCCATTTGACCTCGTGCTCCGACGCCCCGTCCTCTCGTTGCCGAGGACGAGGACGTCGGTTTGTCCTCGACCGACGGCAGCGTTTGCAGCTTTCCCGTCGTCGTCGTCGTCAGGTGGGTCTTGATTGGCAGGTGTCCTCGATGGCGCTGTGTGCGGTGTCCGCCCCTTGCATTCCTTCGCTCACCTCTTTGCATAGGAATGTGCACCTTTGTGTGTGTGTTTGTTTGTGTGTGTGTATTCACCTCGGATCTGCTGCAGTCTCTATCGAGACAGCCAGACACCACCATACGGCAGTGAGCTCAGAGCTCATTATTTGCCGATCTCTGAGTAGGTCTGAGACCACTCACACACCACACACCGGGACAGCAAGGTCACAACTCCTTGACTAACGTCCCGTGCCTACTCGCTGCTAGGTGAACAGGGGTTACACGTGAAAGGAGACAAACCCAATTTTATCTCCGCCCGGCCGGGGAATCGAACCCCGGTTCTATGGCTTGTGAGGCCAGTGCTTTACCAATCCGCCACCGAGTGTGTTGTGTGTGTGTGTGGGGTCCCCACATCTGAATGAAGTCGCCTGACACAAGCCAGAACAAAACCACAAAAGTGTGTTACATTAGCGAAGGGTTCGTCGTCTGTGTGCACGGCTGTTTATGAACCTGTTCTTAGTTGATCACGAAAAAGGGATTTGTCTGTTTTATGTGTATAACAGGAAGGATGAGGTCGGTTGAACAGGAGACACCCGATATGTTAACATGGGCCATGTCGTTTGTCTATCAATACGCAAACCTTAAGAAAGCTTTCGCTTCTGGACAGGCAGCGGGATCGAACCGGAGACCATAGACATGGGGGGGGGGGGGGAAGGAGGGGGGGATTTATTTGGGGGGGGTTGCAGAGGATATGGATGCACCGTATCCCTACTGGTTTAGGGGGAAGTGTTGGGGGATGGGGGCTTATGTGCAACCCAACACCTTTTGCGTGTCTTAGTATCGTGTTGTGGTCGGTGGACGTGACGTGTGTAGTGTGTGTGATCTGGAGCGTTGGTTTAATTAGATTAATTAACCTGTTGAGGGAGGGTCCCCCCTCCACCTTCCTTGTATCACTCGTTTGAATAAAATCGTCTGGCGGCAGTTAGGATAAATATATAATGCCGAGGTGAAAGAACATAGGAATGGAGGAGGCTGCAGGAGACCATAAGGTCGACACTAGGCAGTTCCATGTCCCATATACCACATGTCATCCTTATCCATAAATGTATCTCGTTTTGTGTTAAAACAACTAATGGTTTCAGCAGTTACTGCATAGTTACAAGTGAACACTGAAACATTTATTTAACATTTATTGAAGTAGTTTAACCGCGGTCATCTTCTCCCGAGGTTGGACAGAATCCCTGGACGCAACTAGAACGAAGCGTAGTAACTCTTTCCTATTGAGGGGATCCCACCTGTGTGTAGTTAAGCCTTATGGCTCACTACAGAACCGGCCTATCCCCTGAGGGATGATATACTAAGATGAACAAAATCGCTTGGCGACAGGATGAAG
>NC_134796.1:10565826-10573326 GCF_046742065.1 Oratosquilla oratoria | reverse complement strand
TGTAGTGCCTTTCAAGGCCACAATGTCTCTGAGGGCAATGCTGCATATGGTCCTTCGAATGTGGAAACCAAATAATTTCTCCGATGATTATTCAAAAAACTCTTCAGGTAACGGAATATGTGGCGTTGCCGTTATCGTTGACCTGAGCAGAATGCGAGCCACGATGGTAAAACACAAAGCCCTGAGGTACTCCACGATTGACACACACATATATATATATATATATATATATATATATATATATATATATATATATATATATATATATATATATATATGGGAATTATTGTTTTCCCGACGCCAAGGCTGTGCAGCAGGCATACCCAACCTTGATCAGTCGCTGAAAATGACTTCAAATTTCTTTCATGAGGAATTATTTTTAGCCATTGTGGGATACTCATTGAAACTCGAGGTAACAAGTCTTCTGTTTCTTGTTTATTATTATTATTGTTATTATTGTTATTATTATTATTAATATGATCATCATCATCATCGGCATTATATCATTATTACTTTCATTGTTGTTAATGGTTTTATCATTATTGTTATTATTATTATATACATAATTTGTGTGTGTAACATATATAATGTTAAATCCTGGAGTAGGAGGATGGAGTTGAGAGAAGGAGGAGGGAGTATGGGAGCTGCTGCATGGGATTAATTCTCGAAAACGGGGAAACGAACCATGCCTCCGCCCTCCCCCCTTTTTTTTTCATCTTCGTTGCTGAGGCTTTAGTCCTTTTCACAATTGATATTTTATATATGTGTTTATGCTTTTATTATTATTATTATTTTTTTTTTTTGTCGCTCCTATTTAGAGAGGTTAGGATTTTACGCTCCAATCCTCTCTCTCTCTCTCTCTCTCTCTCTCTCTCTCTCTCTCTCTCTCTCTCTCTCTCTCTCTCTCTCTCTCTCTCTCTCTCTATCTCTCTCTCTCTCTCTCTCTCTCTCTCTCTCTCTCTCTCTTTCTCTGTGTGCGTGTTTGTACGAGGAAAGCCACTCCAGGGAGCAGTCTAGGAGCCATAAAGTCGAATCAGAAACCCCTCTTGTCTCGATTTTGGTCGTTTGCCCGTGCCTTGGCGTCGTCGTTAAGTGGAGGAGAGCTTTGGGCTCTTATTATCAACCCCAGATGGCCTGGCCTCCAGTTCTCTTTTATCTCTACAAAAGCGGATATGGGTTTAGTGTCTCCCCCCCCCTCTCCTCGTGCCTCTCCTCTTGTCTCTATGCCTCCTGTCCCCTCCCTACTCCCCCTCCTCCCTCCTCCCCGTCCTCCCCTCTTCCCCTCCTCCCCGTCCTCCCCGTCCTCCCCTCTTCCCCTCCTCCCCACCTCCCCTCTCCCTTCCTCTCTCCGGTCTACGACGACAGTGGCTGTCCATCGCTTGTCGTGAAGACGTGGTTAGGATTTCGTCATTTTGTGGTGGACGTGGGAAATGAGGAGGAGGAGAGAGAGGAGGAGGAGGAGGAGAAGGAGGAGGAGGAGGACCCTGGTCGCGCGTGTGCCCACGCAGGCGCGTGTCAGAATCACGTGGGACAGAGCTCCTGAGGAAGTCGAGATGATTCAGTTGATGAAAGGAGCGTGCGGTTGACGGTCCTCGTGTATATTCGTGTGCATCGTATATATTTATTATTTATTTAATAACCTTTCCACTGCGGTTGCCCCGTTAAGTTAATGAAATGGCCAGCGGCAGTTAAAAAAATATGGAAGGTATAGATAAGAGTGATCAGTCACTTTTGCCAATGGGACTGAGTGTTGGACTGCAGTAGACCAAATTGTCATGATGATAATGTGAAAGTCGATTGTGTCAAGTCTGTGACGTCATGTCGTCGTGTTGTCTGTGTCGTGTGTGACGTCATTGTCGTCTTCATCGTTTGTGTTTTGTGTTTGTGTGTAATGTACTTGTACGAACACGCCAAAGCGTTGTTTTCTTTGATTAATTAGCGATATTCGACGTGGGGATGCTGGCGTTCGCGTTCTCATCGTCGTTATCATCATTATCGTCTGCCCTCGTCGTCGTCGTCGTCGTCGTGTTTTTTTTTTTTTTTTTTTTTTTTTTTCTTCTGGAGGGCTCACAAATACGGTTGATATTTACTTTTACTTGTTTATTTAATTTCCAATGTGCTTCGACAGTAATGCTATGCCTCTTTTTATTCCTCTCTTCTTCTCTTCTTTTCTCTTCTCTCGTCTGCTGGGCGGTTGGCCCTGCCAGTGTTTATGGCCCCCCGATTTGTTTGTGGCCTTTGTTTGCTTAGCTCGCGCCAGGCCTCCGGCCACTGTTTACTTGCAGACTACCTGCAGACGAGCCCTGCTGCTCATCTTCTGCCTCGCTCTCTCCTCTATCCTCTCTCTCTTCTCTCCTCTCTCTCCTCTCTCTTCTCTCTCCTCTCTCTTCTCTCTCCTCTCTCTTCTCTCTCCTCTCTTCTCTCCTCTCTCTTCTCTCCTCTCTCTTCTCTCTCTCTCTCTCTCTCTCTCTCTCTCTCTCTCTCTCTCTTCTCTCCTCCCCTCTCTCTTCTCTCCTCCCCACTCTCTTCTCTCCTCTCCTCCCTCTTCTCTTCTCTTCTCTCCTCTCCTCCCTCTTCTCTCCTCTCCTCCCTCTTCTCTCCTCTCTCCCTCCCTCCCTCCTTCTCCCTCCCTCCCTCCCTCCTTCTCCCTCCCTTTCCCTTTCCCACTCTCTTGTTGTGTTCCCCCCCGGTGGCCCAACGGGGGGGGGGGCGACTCGTGGCCCCTTCTTCACCCGATCCGCCCCCCCCCCCCCCGGGCCACTCTGTCTCGTGAATGAATTCGCAAGTTACTTCCCGCACAGGCGATCGTAAATGTTGAGGTTTCTGGATAATATTATAAGATCCATACTCCTAAGTGACTGGCTAAAACGTCCTTGTTTTCATTTATTACGTTGTTGTTTATTCGTCAATTGATTTTTTTTTTTTTTTTTTTTTATTTAATAATATGTTTATTTCTTTGTTTTATTTTCCTTTGGACAAGGTTTCTTTACCATTATTTGCAATTTTCTTGTCGCCATTCTCTCTCTCTCTTTCTCTTTCTCTTTCTCTTTCCTTTGCATTCGCTTTGCTTCCTCTTGTCCTCTCCTCCCTCCATTCCCCCTTCCCCTCCTCCTCCTCCTCTTCCTCCTCGTCTTCCTCCTCTTCCTCCCTTCTTCTTCCTCCACCTCTTCCCCTCCTCAACCTCCCACACCCCTTCCTACCCCCTCTTCTCCCCTCTTCCTTTTCCTCCCCGTCCCATTCCTACCCCACTTCTCCCCCTCTTCCTCCTCCTCCTCTTCCCCCCTCTCACGTCTTATGCCTCCTCCCTCTGTTTTTTTTTTTTTTTTTTTTTTTTTTTTTACGAGAGCGCTGGTGGCGTCATCAAAAGCGTGCTGGCCTCGCATTCTCTCAGTTGTGGGCTCGAATCCCGCACTCCTGTCCAATTTTCAACAATAACTGTTACCTCCGTGCCCCAACACTCCATACGTGCAAAGGTGACAGCTTCGGCCACAGCTACTCAGCGCCTTCTGGCGTATACTCTCACCATACCTAGCCCTCCTTGCTTCTTACAGCTTGTTGACGTTTTTTCCATTCTCCCCCCTTCTCTCCCCTCTCACCTCCTCTCCCTTTCTTTCCCTCTCTCCCTCTCTCCCACTCTTTCCCCTCTCTCCCCTGGCTCCCTCTCCCTTCTCCTCCTCTCCCTTCTCTCCCATTCCCCTCTTCCATCTTTCTCTCTCACTCTCACTCTTAATCTCTCTCCCCATATCTCCTCTGCCTCCCTCTCCCTTATCTCCTCTCTCTCCCTCTCCCCTCTCTCTCCCTCTCCCTCTCCCCTCTCTCTCCCTCTCCCCTCTCTCTCCCCTCTCTCTCCCTCTCCCCTCTCTCTCCCTCTCCCCTCTCTCTCCCCTCTCTCTCCCTCTCCCCTCTCTCTCCCTCTCCCCTCTCTCTCCCTCTCCCCTCTCTCTCCCTCTCCCCTCTCTCTCCCTCTCCCCTCTCTCTCCCTCTCCCCTCTCTCTCCCTCTCCCCTCTCTCTCCCTCTCCCTCTCCCCTCTCCCTCTCCTCCCCTCTCTCCTCTCCCCTCTCTCCCCTTCTCCCTCTTTCCCCTTCTCCCTCTTTCCCCTCGCTCTCTCTCCCTTCTCTCCCTTTCCCCTCTTCCCTCTTTCTCAGTCTCATTCTTAAGCTCTCTCCCTTATATCTTCTGCCTCTCTCCCCTTTTTCCCCCTCTGCCCTCTCTCCCCCTCTACCTTCTCACCCCTTCTACCCTCTCCCTCCTCTACCCTCTCTCCACCTCTACCCTCTCTCCCCCTCTTGCCTCAATCCCCCTCTTGCCTCTCTCCCCCTCTTGCCTCTCTCCCCCTCTTTTCCCCTCTCCCCCTCCCCCTCTCCCCTCTTTCCCCCCTCCCCCTCTCCCCTCTTTTCCCATCTCCCCCTCTCTTCCCCTCTCCCCTTTCTTCCCCTCTCTTCCCCTCTCTCCCCCGTGGCCTACTTTGTATCACTTTGGTTTACGATCTTGTTTGTTCACTGGACTCGATTTTTTTCTTTCTTCTCCTCGATCGGGTCATCCAGTTCTTCTTCTCCCGTTGCTTCCTCTTCGTCTTCGTCTCCTTCGCCTCTTCTGTCTCCTCCTTCGCCATCTCCGCTCTTTTCTCTCTTTCCTCCATCTCTCTTTATCCTTCACCGCTTCCTCTCTCCCTTCCATTTTCCCTTTCGCTTTTCCTTTTCCCTTTTCCTTTCTTTCCCACCTTCCCTACCTTACCCCATTGTCCCTATCCCCCCTTTACCCACTTTCTCCCCTTTCTCCCCTTTTCCCTATTTTTCCTTCCCCTTTTTTCCCCAAACTATGGAGCCCTTTCCTTCATTTATTTCCTTTTTCCTTTATTTCCCACATTCCCTACCTTACCCCTAATGTCCCTATCCCCCCTTTACCCACTTTTTCCCCCTTTACCCACTTTTCCCCCCTTTACCCATTTTCCCCCCTTTACCCATTTTTCCCCCTTTACCCACTTTTCCCCCTTTACCCACTTTCTCCCCCTTTACCCACTTTCTCCCCCTTTACCCACTTTCTCCCCCTTTACCCACTTTCTCCCCCTTTACCCACTTTCTCCCCCTTTACCCACTTCCCCCTTTACCCACTTTCTCCCCTTTTCCATATTTTCCCTTTCCCCTTTTTTCCTTCCCCAAACTATGGAGCCGCGTAGGCCTTTTCGGCCGGCCAGCCTTTTTGTGCCGCTCTCGCGATGCCAGCTCCCCCTCGAGGCGGGGCAGCCTCTAGTCTAGTCTTTTGCTCGCTCTTCCCTATAGTCCGTCTCATCCCCTTCATCCCCCCCCCCTCTCTCTCTCTCTCTCTCTCTCTCTCTCTCTCTCTCTCTCTCTCTCTCTCTCTCTCTCTCTCTCCTCTCTCTCTCTCTCTCTCTCTCTCTCTCTCTCTCTCTCTTTCTTTTAAGCGTCTCGTCATCGTTGTCCAAAAGTCTCCTTTTGTGTGTTCTTTCCCTCCCAGTCCTTCGTCCATCTCTCCCTCCACACCTTTTCTCCCCCCTCCTCACTTCCCCTCTCCCCCTCCTCCCTTCCCCTCTCCCCTCCTCCCTTTCCCTCTCCCCTCCTCCCTTCCCCTCTCCCCCTCCTTCCTCCCCCTCTCCCCTCCTCCCTTCCCCTCTCCCCCTCCTCCCTTCCCCTCTCCCCCTCCTCCCTTCCCCTCTCCCCCTCCTCCCTTTCCCTCTCCCCCTCTTCCCTTTCCCTCTCCCCCTCTTCCCTTTCCCTCTCCCCTCCTCCCTTCCCCTCCCCCTTCCCCTCCCTTCCTCCCCCTTCCCCTCCCCTCCCCCCCTTCCCCTCCCCTCCCCCCTTCCCCTTCCCCTCCCCCTCCCCTCCCCCTTCCCCTCTCCCCCTCCCTCCCCCCCCCTTCCCCTCTCCCCCTCCCTCCCCCTTCCCCTCTCCCCCTCCCTCCCCCTCTCCCTTCCCCTCTCCCCCTCCCTCCCCCTTCCCCTCTCCCCCTCTCTCCCCCCTCTCCCCCTCCTCCTCCCTTCCCCTTCTCCCCCTCCTCCCCCCTTCCCCTCTCCCCTCCGCCCTTCTGCTTCCATTTCCCCTACTCCCGTCCCACCTCTCCTTCCCTCATCTCTACACCACCCCAAGTCCTCCATTTCCCCCCACTCCCCAGTTCCCCAACCAAAATTTTCCCTCCCCTCTCCTCCCCTACCCTCTCCTCCCCTACCCTCTCCTCCCCTACCCTCTCCTCCCCTACCCTCTCCTCCCCCCCCATAGGAAAACAAAACAAAACAAAACACTGTTCACGTGACTTGTACCGTCCCTCCTTTCTCGTGCCTTCTTTGAACCTCTGCTGTATACTCCATCTCCTCCTCTTTGGTGTGGTATTAACCTCGAGGATAGAAGCCTAGGTTATCTTTAGTACATCTCCCCTCACTTCCCCTCACTTTCCTTCCATGCCAGACCTCTCTAAACTCCTCTCAACACTTCTTTTGCACTTTATTATTATTTTCCTTTCTCATCTCATCCATCCCGTTCATTCACGCCTATGGCCTCCTCTCAATCATAAGCCTTCTCGTCCCTTCCTCTCCTCCCCCTTCCCCTCCCCCCCCGTCTCCCCCCCTATTTCCAATCCCTTTCATGTCTTATCCCTTCTCTTCACTCCCCTCCCTCCCCCCTTCCTCCCCCTCTCCTACTCCTTTCATAACCGCTTTACATGTAGTCTAGTTCTCTTTTTTTTTTTTTTTTTTTTTTTTTCTTGTCATCGTTCTCGTTTGTTTCCCCATCCTCCATATTTTTCTCTTCAGGATTCGTTTACCCTAATTTCCTCCTCAAATCCCTCGTTTATCAGCCCCTTCCCCTCCCCCCTTCCCCTCCCCCCTCCCCCCCAATCCTTGCTCTCCCCTCACAAGCTTCTGCTCAGAGGTAAATGGCCATATCACTTTTCGAGCGAGCTGGAAATATTTGTGCGGAAAAAAAATCCTTATGTGGATTAATGGTGGTCTAGCTTTCTTTTATCCTAATTTTGTGTGGGCTATGTTTACTTTTTTTTTTTTTTTTTTTTTTTTTTTTTTTTTTTTTCCCATAAAAGTTGTTAGGGCGGATGATGTGTTCAGGAATGAAACTCTTCGACAGAACGGACGTTCCGGAATGATTTATTTATTTGACGTAAAACTCGGAGCGCTCGGAATGAAAAAGAAAAGGAAAAAATACACAGAGTGGCTTTGGTGTATCGATTCATATCAGATTTTTTTTCCTTCGTCGAAAGCCGAAGCACCTGGATTTGCTGTACATGTTGCAAAAATATTTATACAGATAAAATAAATAGATAAAATAAATAGAAATTCTACTCCCAGCTGTTTAAACGATCCATATACTGTACCTTTTGGGGTGGCTGAATGTATATATTTAGTTCAGTCTTAATGCTCCAATACAGGACCGGCCTATACCCTGAAGGACAATACAGCTTCTGTACCTCGCATGTGTGAAGTTTTGATATGTTGATATATATATATATATATATATATATATATATATATATGT
>NC_134796.1:10553326-10560826 GCF_046742065.1 Oratosquilla oratoria | reverse complement strand
CGGTTCGTGTTCGAATCCCACCCAGGACTAAAATAATTTTAGTATCGCTGTGCTGCGAGTTGTCACTCCAACTCTCGTGGACGGGGAATTGTGTGTGTGTGTGTACGTACGTGTAAGGTCACAACATTACCCATAGATCGGTCATATACTAGCTCAGAGCTCTCTTCCGGGAGGGAAATAGCTGTCGATGACGAGTCCAACACGTGATCCAAGACCATGGTGAATCACAATCGCAGGCACGCATGCATTCTCTCTCTCTCTCTCTCTCTCTCTCTCTCTCTCTCTCTCTCTCTCTCTCTCTCTCTCTCTCTCTCTCTCTCTCTCTCTCTCTCTCTCTCTCTCTCTCTCTCTCTCTCTCTCTCTCTCTCTCTCTCTCTCTCTAAGGAAGAGGTTAAGCTTAACCAATGCTATGGAAATCGAACGAGAAGCGGAAGTGAACGAGATTGAAGATAAGCCGTCAGGGCGCGACGCTGAGAAGCGATAAGACGTCACGGAAGGCCTTTCAGGACTCGCAGGTCTTCAAGAGGCAGGAAATGGTGATCGATTATTCGAGAAAGATGATAGCGTCCCCAGACTCGGTCATTCAAGTTGCATCCCAGCTGGGCTGTTTGGAGCAAGAACGCCACGTCCTCTTGACAGCTGATTTTCTTTATTTATTTGTATATTTTTATTTTTTTACTGCGACAAGAACTCCCTCGGGTGATACACGTGTATATACAAAAAAATATATATATTTTTTATTATTATTGTTATTATTTTTTTTTACTGCGACCATACATCTGAATATATAGATTCGTGTGTGTGTGAGTAATAAATGCCAATAATCGGTTTGAGTTAACAGTTATATAGATATATACTGACAATATACAATTTGTGCTAGTTTTAGGACTGTTCTAACTTGAGTAAAAAATGTGCATAGGGATGCTACGCGTGTGTGTGTATTCACCTTGGTCTGGATCACGTGCTGGACTCGTGATCGACAGCTATTTCCCTCCCGGAAGAGAGCTCAGAGCTCGTATGATTGATCTATGGGTAATGCTGTGACCTTACACGCACGCACACACCCAACTCCCCGCCCACGAGAGTTGGAGTAACGACTCGAAGCGCAGCGATACTGAAATTATTTCAGCCCTGGGCAGGGTTCGAACTCAGACCGACGTAGTGACAGTCGGTCACTCTTCCAACCGCGCCACCGTGTGTGTGTGTGTGTATTTACCTAGTTGTATTTTACGGGAAGGGGAGCTATGCTCGTGGTGTCCCGTGTGTGTGTGTGTGTGTGTGTATTTTGTTATGGACTAGTTTTTCCAGCGCTTCTATCCTTCTGGATATATGTATGGTCAATATATCTTAAGAAGTATCAGCCTATTTTTAGGCGATAACATCCAGCGCATCTTACATTTACTTTTCCTACAATTCGTGACAAAGTGTACCTTTTATTGACCACATTCTTAGTGTTTGAAAAATGAAGTCAAGTATTTATCAATATTTATCATACGCTCCGTGTATTAGTTTTTTGTGTACTGTTTTTCCCATATGTGTGATAATTTTTTTATGGGGTGCTATGATTTGGTGTTATCCAGTGAATAATGGTGTTGTGTGTTTCCAGGGTGTAATTGTCTTGTGTTAATATTGTGTGCTATGGAAACGGCACTAGGTGGTCTGTGATACGATCCCACCAGCGTTCGGTAAAGGCACTCGCCTCGGCGGTGATGAGGCGGCAGTGCCAGAAGATTGGCACTAAAGTGTGTCACAAAAGTGTCAAATCGTGTCACAGAAGTGACACTGACGTCTGATGACCCGGTGTCAACACCAGAACGCAGTGGAATTCGCAGCGTGCAAGAAATTCATCTTTGAATTTGTCGCGTCACCTCCAAAGGTTTTTTCACTGATCCCTGGGGTACTCCGCGCGGTTTGAGACCTTCGTGTCATCTGACACAAGCTTGGTCTTAGGCCCTGTGGCCGGTGTCCTCCACAGTAGGAATTGATGGTAGTGGTGGTTCACAGTACCTGAGGCACCATGGCCGTCAAGGACACAAGCTTTATGTACTACAAGAGGTGGAGCCACACAAGTTACAGAGCCAGCCTCTGCTCAAGGTAAGGACAAAGGCAGCCAGAATAAAAGGTGAAGTACGAAACGGGGGTTAAGTTTAAGTTGGTTAATATGATCTTGTTGTATTCCTCCTTTTTTTTTTCCCTAAAACTTACTATATTCATGGTTGCATTAGAATGTCTACGTTCAGATATCTAGGACCGTGACTTTTACATTTTTTTTATTCCACAAGCTGAATGAAATATATAAGATGGGGCGCGTTAGTGAAAAGGATAAATCTTGAGTGTCTTAAACCTCTTTTGATACAGTGACGCTCTGAGAGCTGAATAAGATCATCTTGGATTGGCCAGGATAAAGTAGGTAGTGCCTCCATAGTAAGAGGCGTGGGAATCTACTTGATGTTTTTGTCTCTAATACACAAGTGTTTGTTGGAATACATTTAGTAACCATGTAGTGAGTGGTGAAAGAATTGGGTATTTTCATTGAAGATTAAATAACTTTATGGTTAGGGATGGCAGGTGGTAAGGGGCATCGAACTGCTTAGTGTAGGCCTTATGGTATGTTGCAGTCATCTCCTATTGAACACTGTGTTTTTCTTCTTTACAGGTGAGTGTTCTTCGCAAGCAGCCAGTCAGCCAGAGGTGTTGCCATATACGTGAGTCACGCTTTTCCCAAACCTGCTGGGACGTAATATAATTTTCTGTCCCCTCTGTTCGTCAGTCATGCATGTAAAAGCAACTGGTGCCATTACTGATACCTGTAGGAGTCTGTTTGTGTGTTCACTCCAAGAGTTCTATTCTGACCCAGTTAGCTTAATCCCCTCCCCACACGTGCTCTTTATCATAATGTGTTCATTTTGAATTCATCATAGAGCAAAAATTTCCTCACCCATTGTATTTGGAATTTTATGTGTTTGTTTGTTTATTTGTTTATTCATGAGACTGGAAAACTACAGATTAACTCTTCAACGACGTCGGTGAAAACAAAAACAAAAAACAAATAAATATTCTGTGGATGTGATATACTGTACGAGTGTAAGTCATTTATCTCGTTATTTTTTTTGGGACATTATTTTTTTTTACTCCACAAAGGCTGCTTTTGCCATTGCAAAGTGAATTCTCAACACTAAAATGCTATCTAAAACTGCTGGGACAGAACAGTCACAATATTGAGCATAATAGACCAGGGATGGGTAACCCTTGGCACGCGTGCAAAACTTGGCACACTAACGAGTTTTTTTCTCCGGCACGCGAAACCCGGAGCTTGCCTTAAATTAAGAAATGAATAAATCTCCAGTTTCTTTTGTATGACATGCTGCGCTGAGCGGTGGATTAGGGCCCAAGGAGGTGCAGGAAAAGGTCCCGTACTAGTATGTAGGCCTGTAATTTTACTTCGTTGGCACCACGCGAGAAAAATTTGTATCAAAGATTTTGCTGATTTTGGCACACACACTTAAAAAGGTTGCCCACCCCTCCCATTGTCCCTTCCGCGGACCCAGGGTAATTAAACTTGACATACTTGACTCTTCACATAGTTTAACGATTCGAATATTTTGTCTGCCGTCAAGTGATATATAATATATATATATATATATAATGTGTGTGTGTGTGTGTAATATAATATAATTTTTATCAAGGGTTGAAATACAGCACGTGGGTGAATTTGAAGGCTTCTTGGTTGGCCCTAGCCCCAGGGTGACCAGATTTAGCATATTTATGCTAAATTTAGCATGTGCTAATATCAGCATATATCCCCCAAAATTTATTCTGTATTAATAAAAATATGACCGAAACCGAGCGTATGAAGAGGAACAAATGATTTAGCATAATTTCAGCCAATGTCTAGCATAATCCCGTTTGAGAAATATGGTCACCTTACCTGGGAGGAAAGGAGGGTGATGAGGAGTGGGTGCAGAGGGACGGGACGGGAGGGTGATGTGGGGTGGGTAGGGGTTAGGGACAGAGGGTGATGTAGGGTGGGTGGGGGTTGAGGGCGCGAGATGGAAATGGGGGACCACCCACGTCATCAGGTGAGACACCTGGTGGTAGTGGTGGTAATGAATGGACGAGGGGTGCCTGAAGTCAGGTGAGAGAGCAAATAGAATGGTGTGAATGGGTTACAACGCAGGAAGAGAGAGAGATAGAGAAAGCAAATGCCTCAATGGTTTGTATCTTGGGAAAAGGGAAAAGGAAGATGAGGGATGGGTGGGAGGAAGTAAATAATGAAGGTTTAAGCGTGCAGAGTGTGACAAGAAAAAAACCTGGACTTTTGTTTATTTATACTGACATATACCTCTTCTTTGAATATTTATTTCCTTTTCGCCGAACCCTGTGGTAGGGGAGAAAGAATACCGCCACCGAGTGTTCCCACTTGAGTCGTAAAAGGCGACAAAAACGGGACGGGGATAGGACTAGGCATCTTACTCTCTGTAGCCCCAAAGGGGACATTCCTAAAAGAAAGCAAAGGCATAAGAAGGTCTGGGAGGAGTTATCCAACCAGAACCCTAAGGTTTTGGGCCTTTTAATGTGCGTGGATGTGGTTCAGATGAGAGTACAAGGGAATAGATAGGCAGTATGTTTGTGAGAAGATGGATGTGTGGGCATTGAGTAAAACTAAGTTGAAAGGGAAGGGCGCGTGAGTTTGGGAGTGTAGTTGGGAGGGTGTCAGGAGTGAAGAGACGACGAGGGTGAGAAGGGGTAGCTATACTAGTAAGTGAAGAAATAGGTAAACGTGTGGTGGAGTGGAAGGAGGTTTCTTCATGGTTATTGTGAATAAAGGTGAAACTGGGAAGGGAGATATGGTATTCTGTAAGTGCATATGGGCCAGGTAGCAAGAAGAGTGTAGGGGAAAGGGAGTTTTTTGGATATATTTAAATGAATGCTTAGAGGGTTTAGGGAGAAATGTCAATATAGTGCTATTGGGAGATCTCAATGCTAGGGTAGGAGATGAATCAATAGATGGAGTGGTTGGGAAGTGTGGAGTTCCAGGAAAAAATCGTAGTAGAGAGATGATGGTGATGTGTCTAGAGATTTGATAATAGCAAATATAGTATTTAGGAAGAAAGTCAAGCATATTGCAAGTACATATGGGAGAGGGGTGGTGAAAGGAAGGGTGGTAGATAGTGCTTTAATGGACTACATAGTGGTAACCAGAAGAGTAGGAAGATTTTTGGATGTACATGTTCTATGGGGAGAGAATGGGGTAATATCAGATAATTTTTTGGTGGAAGGTAAGTTGAGAGTGGGGGATAGATGAAGAAAGAGGAAAAAGACAGAAGGTAGGGAGCTGGTTAGAGTAACCTGCTTAAATGAGAAAGAAAAGGAGTACAAAAAGAAGCTGAGGGAAGAGTGGGAGGGAGTGAAGGATAGAGTAGAAGTAAGAGTGGAGGGAGTGGAGGGAGTCATAAGGTGTGCAAAGATGGTGTGTGGAACGAAATGGACGGAAGGAAATAGAAGGAAGGGTAGTGAATGGTGGGATAAGGAAACAAAGAAGGTTATAGAAGAGAAGAAGCGAGCTTTCATAGATTGGTTACCAAATAGGACGAGGGAGTCATATGAGAGGTACAAAGCATAAAATAAAGGAAGCAAAGAGGAGAGCAGACGTGAAATGGGTATGAGTATGGATTTATGGATTTGGAAAAGGCTTATGACAGAGTAGACAGGAAGGCACTGTGAGAGGTATTGCAGATATATGGAATAGGAAAAATGTTAAGAACAGTCAAGAGTTTTTATGAGAGTAGTAGAGCCTATGTTAGAATTAGAAATTGAGAGTGTGTTTGGTTTGAGGTAAAAGTGGGATTTCACCAGGGGTGTGTTGTCATCTTGGTTGTTCAATTTACACATGGGATGTTGCGAGAGGTAAATGCAAGGGTAATGGGCCCGGGATTAGAGATGGTTAAAGAAAATGGAGAAACATGGAAGCTTAGCCAATTGTTTGCTGACAACACTGCGCTTGTAGCAGGATCAGAGGAGGGATTAAGTTAGTGACGGAGGTAGGGAAGATGTGCGAAAGAAGGAAGTTGAAGATAAATGTGGGTGAAAGTAAGGTGATGATACGTACAAGGGGAGAGGACGGCAGCAAATTGGAAGCGAGTATTAAGGGAGAGAGACTGAAGGAAATGGATACATTTAGATACTAGGATGCGAATGAGTAAAAGCAGCAATGACTGCAACAGCTCTGTAGGGAAGAGGCCAAACGCAGAGTATGGGAGTCCAATATATATATATATATATATATATATATATATATATATATATATATATATATATATATATATATATATATATTTGAATAATTCGCTAGTGGACAGCGACATCAATATAATTTTTTTTTTTTTTTCTCCCATACTCTGCATTTGGCCTCTTCCCTACAGACTAGGATGCGAATGTGGCGGGAAAAGTATAATGTGAATTGAGAGAATGAAATAAATGCCTTGGGAATTAAACATTGTGATGAGAAATAGACATTTGAGAATGAATGCCCAGAGATTATATGAAGGAGTGATTGTGCCGACAGCACTGTATGGGGACAGAAACATGGAACATAAGAGAGGAAGAGTTTAAATGTGTTTGAGATGAAATACCTGAGAAGTATGGTAGGGGTTACTAGGCTGGATAGAGTGAGAAACGAGAAGGTGAGGAGGAGAGCGGGGGTGGAAAGGGAGTTGGGAGATAGGATTGATGAAAGAGTATTGGGATGGTTTGGACACATGGAAAGAATGAGTGAAGAAAGATTAGTAAAAGAGGTGTGGAAGGCAGAGGTGGAAGGAGTGAACATGAGGGGGCGACCAAGGATAAGATGGATGGATGGGGTAAAAGGGACATTGGGAAAGAGGGTAATGTCTGTTGAGGAAAGGAGAAGACAGAGGATAAAGGTGAGCGAAAATGGTTGTGTATGGATGATGGTGTTATGTATGGAAGGGAGTGGGTGGGGGATGGGGGATGAGGGAGTATGCGTGAATGATATTTTGAAGCAGCCCGAAGGGATTTCCCCCGTCTTCTCTTTTTCTGCATGAGGGGACGGAGAGGTGGGGTCGCCGATTAAATGAAGTGGCCTTGTGGATGTGCTGTGTCTTGCTACATTGCCTCTGACCCAGGGCAGTGGGCGAGATGAAGGGATGACCCGTCATCCAGTTGGAGCCAAGAAATGAGGGAGGGAACGGTGGTGAATGGGAGTGGAGTACGCGGGGATGGAATGGATGGGAGTGGATTTTATGCCTTTGTTTTTTGGCTACCATCCTTGTAAGGGGGGAAAAACCGTTGGTATATGTACAGTATGTATGTATTATTATTTTATTTATTATTATTTTTATTTTATTTATTTATTTTATGTTTATTATTTGCGACAGAGGCGTCGGGAACCTTCCAAGGAAATGTGTAGCATTAGTCATTGCATTTGACACTTTTGATTCAAGTGTAACTTGCCGAATGTAGTACCCTTCCCTAGTGAGG